>NC_056522.1:161929344-161972230 GCF_019175285.1 Sceloporus undulatus | reverse complement strand
TTCACTGAAAACCCGGCAGGGAGGGCCTGCGCCCACACAGCATCCCCCTCAGGCCCAAGCCAGGTGTCAGTAATGCAAGCCAGGTTACAATTGCTATCCTCTAACAGATCGTAAAGGATGTGGGTCTTGTTGTTTATAGACCTGGCATTGCACAGGAGCAGAGACAGGGTTTGTGGCACGGTTGGAATGACCCTCAGGTCCCTTTGGTTAGGAGGAGAACCAGAAGGAGAGATAGATATGACGCATCAATCTCGCCTTCCTCTGTAACGCAAGTCCTTTCTCCTACCGCCATACCTCCCCCTGCCCCACACCACCTGAATGGGAGCTCCGCTCGATTAGATGTTATCCTCTTCCTCCCCAGCCGAAGCATTCCCCGCATCCATATCCTCCCCCTCCCCCTACCAAGCAACAAAAAGAACAGAGATGGCAAGGGCACAGTCCTCCTACTCTTGCGCCACAGCAAGGGTGCGCTGTTGCGGAACTGAGGAGTCCCAAAAATGCAGTCCGTGGGCGGTCTCCCCGGGCCAGTGCGCAGTTGCGCACCTCTAAACAACCCAGGGAGAACCGCCCAGCAGCGACGCAGCTCCTAGCAGAGTCCGGTGGCAAGGGGAGGTGTGACAGGAGGAGACCAGGCAGGCTGGCTTTGAGCGTGCCGCTGCCCCAACACGCCCCTCTCTCCGCCTTCCCCCCAAGTGTCCCAAATTCAGCTCACCAGAGCCGCCGTGGAGATGCTGTGGAGGCAGGGAGTCCCAAAAATGCAGTCCGTGGGCGGTCTCCCCGGGCCGGTGCTAACAACCCAGGGAGAACCGCCCGGCAGCGACGCAGCTCCTAGCAGAGACAGGTCTATTTGGGACCTTCACTTCTAGCATCCTTGAATAATTTGCAGAACAGCAATTTCCTCTGAAAAGAAACATTGTGTTCATAGGAAATTGGTGAGGTGGCAGCGGCCGGCCAGTCCGGGACATCTGTCCAAAACCGGGCCGGGACATTCCCAAATGCTAAAAAAACAGGTACCTTACCTTGCAGGTGGAATTGGATCCAGAGGAAGTTGTACTGTGGTGGTATCACAAGCTGGAGCACTGTCACCTTCAACATGGAGGACAAGGAGCAATCTGTCCAAAACTGGGCCGGGACATTCCCAAATGCTAAAAAACAGGTACCTTGCAGCTGGACTTGGTTCAAGAGGCAGTTGTACTGTGGTGTTATCACAAGCCTGAGCACTGTCACCTTCAAAGTGGAGGTGCAGCCTCTTGTAGCATCCTCTTGTAGCATCCTCTTGTAGAATCCTCCTCATATTTATAGTTTAAATTTTCCTTTAGCCCTGTTATAAGTACAGGGCTGTTATCAGCTTCATCTTCTAGGTCTGGAAGATGAAAAGAAACATTGTGTTCATAGGAAATTGGTGAGGTGGCAGCGGCCGGCCAGTCCGGGACATCTGTCCAAAAGTGGGCCAGGACATTCCCAAATGCTAAAAAACAGGAATGTCCAAAACCAGAAAGTATTAAGCCTATTGCAGTTCCTTCCCCTTTATTGGTGAAATGGAAAGCACTCAAATTTTGCTCATCACATTCATATGCCTTAAAGGTCTTAACGGTGCTGAACAGACAGGTTGCTTCAGGTCACGTGTTGCAGTTCCTTCCCCTTTACTGGTTCTTGTTCTTCGTTTCTTTTCCTTTCTTCATGGTTGCTGGACTAAGCTTTTTTTCCTTTCCCTGCCACCTGCTCCTCCTGAATTTGTAGTCTTTGTGAGATCTTTCCAAATGCCTGTGTTTATTTAAGAATACTGTTGACAATTCCAGCTACAGCAGCACCAGCAGAGAGATGTTTTTAGCAAACTCAGGCAGATCAAAAACATTTTGAAGGTATGCCATGTCTCAAACCTGATTTGCTAATTTAACAAGATTAAGTACTGAACCAAGCTTTGTCAGGGAAATTGATTTTCATAGTGTTATTTGAAACTTTGCAGGTGGGAAAAAGCCAATGAAATGTATTTCATTAGCTGATTAGGTCTTTTGTTGCTTTACATAAAGTATATTTCAGTGGAACCTCGCCATACGCGGGGTATCCGTTCCGGATCCTGCCGCGTATGGCGATTTCCGCCTATGCTCAAGCCCCATTATAAACAATGGGGCTCGTGCACGGCGGCGCGGAGGTGCGCGGGGTGCAATGGGGGCGCGCACCCATTCAACTGAATGGGATGCGCTGCCCCATGTGCCCCGCTCGCACCCAGCGGCTTGAGCGCATACGCTCAAAGCCGCCTAAACAAGGCCGCGTATGCGGAGGCCCCACTGTATTATCTGGTCATTCTGGAACAGAAAGAATAAAGCATTTATGAAAGTTTATCACTGGTCATGTTCAGATAGCCTGAGATTAGCCATCATGTTCAGTTATGCTTTCATAATCATACACTAAAAGCTGTCTACTTTGTCCATGTTGTATCAAAACTATATTTTTCTGTAGAGAAAACACTCCAGCTTTAAAATTGCATGTGACACCATTACCGTCTTCACACTTGGACCCTAAAAGCATATTATTAATGTAGACATTAAACAAGAAGGGAGTTAATATACAACCTTATGTAAGTCCTACAAAGGTGTTAATCTTTTAGGTAAGATGACCTCCCAAATCAACTTGCAGTGATGTATCAGTATACAATGATTTAATAAGGAATAATAAATTACAGATGACATTTGTCATTTCCAATTTTTGCCACAGTAAAAGTCTGTTAATTGAGTCAAATGCTGACTTGAAATAATAAAAGGCAACATACAACTATTGTTTCAAGTGATGGATATATTTACTCATCAACACAAAACACAAATCAATTGTTGACTTCCCTTTTTTGGAACCTACTTGTACTTCTGACAATCAATTTTGACTATCTGCCCATTCTTCTAACTTTTCAAAGAGGAACCTAGCATACAATTTAAAGGAAATAACCAAAAGGCTCATAATGGGTCTATAATTGGCTAAGTCCTTCCTCTATCTTTTTTGATATACAGGGGCAATAATAATTAATTTCCACCCCTCGGGTATGCGGCTGGTAAGATTTATATGAGTGAACAGTTTTGCAAGGATCAGAGACCAATATTCCAGTTTTGCCTTGTATAATTCAATTGGTATCAGTTCCTCTCCAGGGGCTTTATTGATTGATTGACTGTGGTAATGATCCCTTTATTTGGTGTGACGTTGGGCCATTGTGTGATGTCTACTAGTTTGGCATAGGAAATTTGGGGAGACAGGTCTGTTTGGGACCTATAAATATTAGTATAATAATTCTCCCACTCCTTACTTTGCACTGCAGCCTCTAATGCATGATTTTGGTGCCTTGTGCGACCAGATACCAGAATTTCTGGGAGTCCTTTTGAATTACTGCCTCTACCAATACTTTCCATTGTGACTCGTAATAGCTTTGTTTCTTCTCTTTGAGTAACTTTTTCTAATTGTGGCATAATTGAGCTGGCTGTAGGAAAACATCTTTGGTTTTCATGGTTTTCAGTTTCCTAAGTTCACTGGCTAGTTGTTGGTTGTTGTTGTTGTTTTTACCCTTCCAGGCAGTCCTGATCGAACCAAGTCTGAGGCTTGGTTCTGGGATTTTGGGGGGGGGGGAGACTGGATGTACTTTGTAAAGGTTTTATTTGTGTCAGTAGGGTTTGTTATGCCCCGATTACATTGTTTGATTCCTGTAAAATGTCTTCCCTTAGTTTCACAAATTTAGTGGAATCTAGTATTTTACTCGATTCAATACATAGTTTTCAAACCTTCTCCAACAGATTTCTTCCCTGAAGTGCCTTCCATAGGATCCTGAAACTTTAACAAAAAGTATGAATTACTTTGGTAAAATCTATTACAAAGCGGTATGCACCTAGGAAGATAAGACACACACCTTTAATGTGCCACATTGTTCAGCAAAATCAGTGAGTTCTTTAACTTTTCCTTTAGCCCTGCTTTAAGTTCAGAGCGTCTTCTAGATCTGGGCAAGACAGACCAAAATAAAGCTGCTTTGGGTCACTTTGGAGGTATAGTTGTAAAACTAATTATAGAATCTCAAGAGAGGGGGAATTATTAGTTAAGTTCCACTCCACAAATGTGACAGGTTCACAGGTATTCAGTTTCTAGAGGAAGGGAAAGTGGAGACAGAAGACATAAACACTTATTAGGCACAAGCTTCCTTCTTGGGAAGTACATGGCATTCTCAAATACACCATTCAAAACTCCTTAGGCCAAAAAGCCCCTTGGGAACTTGTTTTGAATCTACAGGTTTTTTATTTTCACAGGTACCTTGTAGGTGGAGTTGGATCAGCAGGCAATTGGATTGTGGTGGTATCACAAGCCAAAGGGGTAGCAACTGGAGCACTGTCGCCTTCAAAGTGGAGGACAAGGAGCAATCTTGGAAGGATGCAAGCCCCAGTCAGGCTTGAGCCCTTTTGCTAGTCTTGAATTTTGCAACATTTGTGGTTTTGAGTGAGCGGCTGCAGTACAAGGCATTGAACCGCTACATCACTAGGGCTCCATAGCAGCCTCCTCATGTTTATAGTTTGGTCAGAGGCACAAGAGAAGGTGGCTCACAATATAAAGACCCATTAAAACAGCATTTATAAAAATAATTAAAACAGTAAAAAGTTAAAAAAAATTAAACATACAAAATTTAAAACATACAAAGGTTAAACATAATCTAAAACAACACCCCCCCCTCCTCCAATAAAACCAGGTTTGCATGGTGTAAAAAAGCTTGCTGGAATAAAGTATTTGCTTGCTGGCAGAACACAACAAGGGAGATCCTAATGAGAGAGAAACCGACTCGCCTGTGTGCTCCACCACTTTGACTGTTTTTAAACACATGCTGGTTGCGCACCCTCGATGAAAAACAGTAGCAGTAAACCCATTTCAAAAGGTGACTCACCTCCATGAATATCTTCCATTGGCTCATTGGCTACCTTGAAACAAAGTATCCGTTTCCACCATGTCCTGGAAGACTAAAAAGAACAGGTATGTTTTAATAAGCTTGGCGTCAGTGGATTCCTGACCTTTACTAGTGGACTCTTCTGTTGCAAAAAATACACTAAGGCGCGTTTCAGACGCGCACAAAGTACGCACTCTGTACGTTCTAGGGTTAGGAAGGGCGTGCTAGGGTTAGGAAGGGGGCCGCCATCTTTACGTCTCGGACGCACAGCCACAAGGCATTGTTAGTGTACACCTAGCAAGCAACACTGAGGACGAACACACAGCTCCATCTCCATTGCTGGCACCTTGTTCTCCAGTGCTGCTGGGGAGATAAACAAAGAAATGTAGGTTTTCCCCTTTCAAAATCCAGCACTGCTGAGCCTCTGGGACTCATAGGAAAGGAGGGCAGTAACTAAGCATATGCAAACAATCCAAAGAAAGTGGCTGGGGGGGGGGGGAATAGTCACCTGTGTGTTAACGGACTTTGAAAGGTGTTAACAGTGCCAAACAAAGTCGCTTCAGGTCACATAGGTAAAGGTAAGGTAAAATTTTATTTGTATACCTCCTTTCTAGGACCAAGGCGGTTTCCAACATACAATGACATTATAACAATATATCAATACAAACAATATAAAATCACAAAAAGACATAACATTAAAACCTTATAAAGTAAAACAATAAAAACCACCACTCATGCCAGCTGACATGCTGACGGAGGGGGCGAGGAGAGAATACTTCAGGGGTCAGAGAGTCGGGTAGGCCTGCTCAAATAGGAATATTTTTAACCCCTTCCTAAACTGAGTAAGGGAGACGGCCGAGCGGAGCTCAAAGGGCAGCGCGTTCCAGAGGCTGGGGGCCGAGATGGAAAAGGTCCTCCTAGTAGTAACAACTAATCTGGCCTCTGGAACCCTTAATAATTGCTGCCCAGTTGATCTGAGTGTGCGGGGCGGATTGTACCGAGAGAGGCGGTCCTCTAAGTACTAGGGCTTTATAGGTAACAACCAACACCTTGTATTGTGCCCGGAAGCGAATAGGCAGCCAATGTAGGTCTTTAAGGACCGGTGTTATATGACTGGCCCTGGCTGTACCAGTGATCAGTCGTGCCGCCGTATTCTGCACTAACTGCAGCTTCTGGGTATGGTACAAGGGCTGCCCCATGTAGAGCGCATTGCAGAAATCCAAACGAGAGGTTACCAGAGTGTGTACTACAGTTTCAAGGTCCCTCCGGCCCAGGTAGGGACGCAGTTGGCGTATCAGCCGAAGCTGATAACAGGTGCTCCTGACTGTCGCACTCACCTGAGATGTAAGGTGAAGCGACGAATCAAGGAGCACCCCCAGACTGCGTATCGAGTCCTTCACAGGAAGCGTGATCCTGTTTAGGACAGGTGGAACCACCGCCATTCCTGGACCAGGGGAACCTATCACGAGTACTTCCGTTTTCTCTGGATTCAGGCTGAGTCTCTTTTCCCTCATCCAGCCCATTACCGACTCCAGACAGGCCACGAGAGGAGAGATGCCATCCCCGATCACTACATCAGTCGGAGACATAGAGAAAACTATTTGGGTGTCATCAGCGTACTGATAACCCCGTGCCCCATGTCTCCGGATGATCTCTCCCAGCGGTTTCATGTAAATGTTAAAAAGCATGGGAGACAGAATGGCTCCCTGAGGGACCCCAGATGTAAGGGCCCTCCTATCGGAGCACACGTCTCCCAGCTGCACTATCTGGAGCCTCCCAGAGAGGTAGGATCGGAACCACTGGAGCGCAGTGCCCCTGATTCCCACCTCTGCCAGGCGCTCCAGAAGGATACCATGGTCTATGGTATCGAAAGCCGCTGAGATGTCTAAGAGCACTAACGGACACGCTGCCCCTGTCGATGCCCAGACGGAGATCATCGACCAGGGCGACCATGGCAGTCTCAACCCCGTAACCCGCCCGAAAGCCGGTTTGAAATGGGTCTAGATAATCCGTTTCATCCAAGATTGATTGAAGCTGGATCGCAACCGCCCTCTCGATCACCTTCCCTAAAAATGGCAGTAGCGAAACTGGCCGATAATTATTGTGCATCAGGGGGTCAAGGGAGGGCTTTTTTGAGCAGAGGTTTTATCGTGGCCAATTTTAAGCTCGATGGAAATTGCCCATCCCTCAAGGATGTATTAATAATCCGGTGCAACATTAGTGTTACTGCCGGTCCCCCCTGAGCCGCTAGCCATGAGAGACAGGGATCGAGAGAGTAGGTTGTCTTCCTAACACTTCTAAGGATCTTGTCCACATCCTCGGTACTCACAGACTCAAAATGATCCAGTATAACCGAGTCCACGGATGCTCTGGACACCTCTATTCTGGTTTCTGCTCTAATACTGGCGTCAAGACCTTCCCTTATCCGAGAGGTTTTATCCGCGAAGAAGTTGTTAAATTGGTCACAGCAGGCCTTAGTTGGTTCTAGGATCGGGTTCGGGGCAAGAGGGAGCTGCGTTAGTTCCCTCACCACCCTGAACAGCTCTGCTGGATGCGACTCTGTGGACGCGATACGTGCGCCAAAGAACGATTTCTTTGCCGCATCTATCGCCTCTCCATAGTCATCGAAAAGACGGTCTAGGAGAGCCTTGTCGGATAAGCACTGGTGTTTCTGCCAGACACGCTCTAGCCGTCGCAGCACCCGCTTCCTTGCCTGGAGATCTACAGTATACCATACATACTGGTTCTTTTTCTTCGTTTCTTTCCTTTCTTCTTCATTTCAGGACTACGTTTTTTTCCTTGAGGCGTTTTCCTTTTGTGAAGGATTTCTCAAACATCCAAGACTTGGGAGAAAATTTGGAGACTGCCATAAGGGCTGCCACCTGCTCCTCCTGGATTTGTAGTCTCTCTATGGTCTTACAATTTTCACAACATGAATATTTCAGTTTTCAGCAGTTCTGAAATGGAACTGCTACTAATTTCTAAATAACCAAAAGTGTGGAAGAAGCTGCATCTGATGTCTTTCCCTGGCGCACATCTGCAGCTTAGCTGGAAGATAAAACCTGAGCTCTCAACGATAACTCAAAAGCTGGGTTATTCACTAGCTGGCCTGCATCAGGAAGTCGAACCGGAAAGCCTCCATCCCAATCCGAGAAGATTAAAGATGGGGTTTATCTTTCAAGACACACCTAAGGGGAGTTTCTTTCTACCACAAGCCCAACAGCTGGGCTTCCAAACAAGGGAAAGGTTCCCAGCCACATAGGCTACATGAAGAAAAGACTCAGGACACATGGTCTCAGAGGCCTTTTTAAAGGCCTCTGTTGGAAGGTTCTTGAAGCTCTCGCTTCTGCTCTACTCATTGGCCAGTTGTGCCTTAGGTCAGTTATGATGCAACTTCTCATTAGCATCCTCATCTGTGTTATGCTTGTTAAAGTGAGAATAGTGTCCATTGCTAATTTTCTTCTAATTGAGTGAATGGGTAAAATTATCCATGTCTAAATCCCTTTGTAGGTCTGAGGTGTATAGATTAGCATAATCATTGTCAAATTCTTGCGAAATATCTCATTTTGAACACTTTGTCACATTTTGAGGTGGAAATATTTGGAATGGTTGAAGAGGGGGGGGGCTCTTTTTTTACCAGTCTAGCCCATAATTTTGACTTTTTGTTATTGAACTCATAATAAGCTTCAGTAAATGACAGGGAGATTTTATAAAGGTCTAATTTCTCTAGTTCTGTTTTTTGTTGTTGTTCAAGGTTTAGTAGTGTTTTTGGCTCATGTGATATCTTATATGTGAGTGGGAAGGTGATGCAATTTCCAAGAGGAGTAGTTGCTATTCTACCCATGGAACAAAGAGACCAGACACAAATGTGTGGGTTAAAACAGGGCCATTTATTGATCTAATTATTGAGTTCTTAACAGAACTACCACTAGTCCCATAACCAAACCGATGTGGGAGACAGAGAAAGCTGCATACCGGTGTCTTATTGCAGACTACTTTTGCAGCTTATTAAGGACGATAACACCTGGGCCCTCAACCACAGTTCATAAGTTGGGTTGCCATTGGACAACCTGCAAAGTCGGGGTATACTTTCAAGCCAGACCCAAGGTCCATTTCTTTCACCCGCTCCCAGTCATAAGGCCTGTAGGGATGTTTCAAGAAATTTTCCTAACACCCAGTATGGTGTCCAAGGTGGTCTCTGAGATCAAATTCAAAGAATTTATGCCACAGGTACGGGCATGTGTCTACTTAGCCCTTATCTCCCACCAACACCGAGCACCTCTTTTAAACAATTATGCAGGTCCATTAAGAAGACATCATTACCTAGATCAGAGAGGTGGACGCCATCAGCTCTGTAGAGCTCAGGCCTGTGAAATACAATTTGGGGATGGGGCAAGCTTGGCCTCAAGGGCTCCTTTTTTTTTAAATTATAATCTTTATTAAGTTTCTAATTTCAAAACAGACTATGCATTTTTTTCTAACAGTATCATTATTATACTTATCATAAACTCTGCACCCTTCCCTCCCCCCACATTTCTACTCATATTATGCTGTTACACTACTTAGCTATTTTACTTCTATTCCTCAACAGTGTTAAAAATCACTCTCCTGTGTCTCTCAATTACCACCACCTCTCTAGCTTACCTATTTGGAGTTATACATTAATCATTCATCTTTCTACTCAAGAATACAAAAACAGTGTAATTATATCCTTCCAATCTTATTTTGTCATTTATATCTATTTCCCCTTTACATATATTTTCTTCAAATTTAACCATGTCGGATCTTCTTCTGTCCCTTCCTCGCCTTTAAGTTTCATTGTTAATAAATCCATTTCTATCACATCTAAGCTTTTTTCTAGCCACGAATCAATCCCCGGTGCTTCATTTCTCCAATGCTTTGTGACTACTATTCTTGCAGCCGTAATTAGGTATAATAAGGGTTTAATTTTTTTCTCACTTCTTTATTTTCCACTATGTTCAATAAATACATTTCTGGCAATTTTGGAAAGTCTAATTGTATTATTTTGGTTATTTTCTTATGTACTTCTGTCCAAAATTTGGAAATTTTGGGGCATGTCCACCACATATGGTACAAGCTTCCTATACTTTTCTCACCCTCCAGCAATTTTTTTCCCCATTTTTATACATTTTTGATAATCTACTTGGGGTCATGTACCATCTGTATTTCATTTTATAATAATTCTCTTTTATATTCACGCATAATGTAAATTTTAGGTCCTGTCCCCATGCTCTTTCCCATGCCTCTAATCTGATGTTCCTACCTATATTTTGAGCCCATTGTATCATATTATGTTTTATTTGTTCCTGTTCTAGTTCCAACTTTAGTAACAATTTATAGAATTTAGAAATTTTCTTTTTCCCTCAATCTAATATAATCACATCTAACTCAGTCTTTTTTATATTTATTCCAAATTGTTTTATGTCCGTCTTGTATCTTTCTGTTAATTGATAATATAGAAACCAATTTACTATAAATCCTTCCCTGTTAAGCTCTTCTCTTGTTTTTACTACTAATTTCCCTTCTACCAATTTCAGTATATCTTTATATTTAAGCCAATCCTTCCCTTCTATTTTCCCTCTTTTTAGTATCGCTTCGTGTGGTGATGCCCAATCTGGTAATTCCTTATATAATTTTTCTTTGTAAATTATCCATACTTGCCGAAGTGTTTTCCTTAATATATGATCTTTGAATTCCCTGTTTAAATCTACCTTGTCCCACCACATATAGGCATGCCACCCATATCTTAACTTAAAGCCCTCTAAATTTAACAGTCTTTCATCTTTCAATTCTATCCATGTGTTCATCCATTCTAAACAGCTAGCGTAAAAATATAATTTTAGATTTGGGATCCCTAATCCTCCTCTATCTCTATCATCTATCAGTGTTTCCCATTTTATTCTTGCCTTTCTTCTTGCCCAAACGAATTTTTTTAGATCCTTTTCCCATGTTGTGAAAATATTCCGGTTATATATTATTGGCAGATTTTGAAACAGATAAGTAATTTTTCGTAATATGCATATTTTAATTATTGCTATTTTCCCCAATAACGAAAGTTGTAATTTGGACCATTTTTCCATATTTGTTTTAATCTCTTGCCAATTAACTCTATAATTATTATCGAATAACTCGCTATTCTTTTTTGTAATGTATAACCCTAAATATTTTACCTTCTTTTGAATCTTAATTCCTACTTTTTTTTGTAAATTATCTTGTCTGTTTTTGGTCATATTACATATAATCATTACCGATTTATCTTTATTTATTTTTAAGCCCGCATGTTCTCCAAATTAATTAATTATTTTTAGCGTTTTATTTACATTTTCTAGGGGGTTTTCTGTTACTATCATCACATCGTCTGCATACGCTCTAATCCTGATTTCTTTTCCTTTAATTTTACATCCTTGTATTGACTTATCTGATCTAATTTTATTACATAATATTTCTAAACACATTATAAATAATAATGGTGATAGTGGGCATCCCTGCCTTGTTCCCTTTCTAATTTTGCACTTCCTTGTTCTAATTCCATTAACTATTATTCTTGCTGGTTGCTCTTTATAAATTTCTTCTATCCATTTAACCATATTTTTCCCTAAGTCCAATTTTTCCATTAATCTCAACATAAACTCCCAATTCAAATTATCAAATGCTTTTTCTGCATCTAGGAATATCATTGCTGTTTCTATACTTGGATTTTTTTCATAATACTCAATTAAATCTATAATTATTCTTATATTTTGTTTAGCCTGTCTCCCTGGGAGAAATCCACATTGATCTTCATTTATCCATTCTTTTAATACTATTTTTAATCTTTCTGCTAGAATTATCGTTAACAATTTATAGTCTGTGTTTAGTAGTGATATTGGTCTATAATTTTGTGGGAATATAGAATCTTTTCCTTCTTTTGGGATAAGAGTTATGTTTGCCTCCTTCCAAGTCTCCGGTATCCCTTCTGATAATATTAAATACCTTTTCTAGATGTTCTAATAAGTCTTCCTCAAATATTTTATAATAATTCATGGTGAATCCGTCTGGTCCTGGGGCTTTCCCTTTTTTCCCTTTCTTTATTGCTTCCTTTATTTCTTCCTTCGTTATCCTTAAATTTATCTTTTCTTTAATCTCCTCTTTTATTTTGATTTTTTCTACTTCATCTAAGTATTTAACCAATTTTTCTGTCCTTATTTTGTTATTTTCCCCCCATATAAATCCCTATAATATCTAAAAAAATTCTCTGATTTTAATTTGATCTGTTATCACCTCTTTATTTTCCATCATCTCTAATATCTGTCTTTCCTCTTTCATTTTCCTTACTTTAAATGCTAAAAATTTACCTGCCTTATTCCCGTGTTCAAAAAATCTTTGTTTAGCAAATTTCATTTTTCTTACTAATTCATCCGCAAATTTTAGATTAAGTTGATTTTTAATGCCTTAATTTCTTTATCTATCTTTCTGTTATTGGGTTTTTTGATTTTTTCCTTTTCTTTTTCTTGTATTTCTTCCGATATTAGCCTAATTTCCTCCTTTTTCAACCTATTCTTTTCCGCTTTTTTCTTTATCAAATATCCCCTAATTACTGCTGTGTCCCATATTACCTTCATATTTATGTCTTTTTCTGTATTTTCTTTAAAAAAGAATTTTAATTGCTCCCTTATCCCTTTTACAATTTTTTTATCTTTTAGCAGTGTATCATCTAATCTCCACCTAAAATCAGTTTGCTTTTGTATTAGCTCCAACCAAATTTGATTATGACCCGAGTTTTTATTTATTCTAATTTTGGTTTCTTTAATATTTTCCAATAATTCCTTTGAAATTATGAACATATCTAGTCTTGAAGCTGAATTGTGTGGATGTGAGAAAAAAGTATAGTCCTGACTTCCCCCATTTTTATACCCTCATGCATCTGCTAATGAAATTGTATCTAATAAATCGAAAAAGCTTTGTGGTAATTTCCCTTGTTTTTCCTTTAGCTTTTTTGATGATTTTCTATCAATTTGTGGGTCCACTACCCCATTCCAATCTCCCATTAATATATGTAAATCGTAATTTAATTTTTTAATTTCTTTATGTAATTTTTTATAGAATTTTGCTTTGTTCTCCTTGGGTCCATATATACCTAATACCAGGGTGGTTTTTTTTTCATTATCATTTTTAATCCTACATATCTCCCTTCTTTATCATTCATTACCTCCAACACCGGAATGTTACTTCTAACATATATAGCTACTCCATTCTTTTTTTTTCCCCACCCGCAGATATATACACTTCACCCAATTTTGGATTTTTTAAATATTTTTCTTCTTTCCTTTTGATCCTTGTTTCCTGAATACTACGTACGTCCCATTTTAATTTTTCCAATTCATGATAAACTATTTTTCTTTTATAGGCCGAATTCAGTCCTTTTATGTTCCAAGAAAGGAACTTCATTTTCGTTTCTTCTTATGTTTCTTCTAGGTCTTTGTTTCTTTCTTCTTCCTCTTTCTCCCAATCTTTCTTCCAGTCAATTAACAATTCCGTGTTTTCCTTCATCAATTTAGTTTCTTCGTCCCATTCTAGATCCACTCCTCCAACCACTCCCAGCAGTTGTACCTCTTCATCTGGATCATTTTCTTTTTCCGGATCTGTCTGTCCTTCCTCTTGTTCTTTTTCCTCCTGTTGCTTTTTCTTTTTCTCTTGTCCTTTCTCTTTTTTTATCTGTTCTTCTCTCATGTCTCTGTTCAGCTTTTCTTCCTCTTTCAACCATCTATTATAAAAGGCTTTAGCTTTTTCGATCGAGTCTATCTTATAGAACCTTTGTCGCCACGTAAAGGAAATGCCCTCTATTGGTTCCCACCTGTATCTTATATTCTTTTCCTGTAGTATTTTTGTTAGGTTTGCATAGTCTCTTCTTCGTCGCAATATCTCTCCAGGGACATCTTTGAATACTTTGATCTCCACTCCGTCTATTGTTATTTTCTTCGCGTAGCTTTCTTGTATGATTCTATCCTTAATCCGCTCTCTTGTGAAGTACACCACAATGTCCCTGGGTAAATTCTGATTCCTGGCTGCTGCTGAGTTAATCCGGAAGATCTTGTCCACGTCAAGATCCAAATAGTCTGGTGTACAGTCGATCAAATTTGCCAACACTGGTATCACTTTATCACATAGGTTTTCATTATATTTCTCTTTTAGTCCTCTGATTTTAATGCATTTCCTTATGTCTTTTAAGTCTCTCAATTTATTTTGTTCCTTCTCTTGCCTTTGTGTTATAGCTAGTTCCTGTGTTGTCCTCTCAAGTTCCTCTGTTTTGACCTCCAATTTAGTTGTCTTCTTTTTCACCTCCTTTACATCTTCCTGCATTCCTTTTATAGTGTCTTTCAGTTCCTCTATCTCTCTCTTGAAGTCCTGTCTAAGTTCGTCTCTAGAATCCTTAATTTCTTGTCTTATGTTAATTTCAATTTTTTGTATAGCTTCTAATATTTTCGAATTTGGGTCAACTGTCTTTAATTCCAGAGAGGGTCTTCTTGACAGAGTTTGTCTTGCTTCTGCTTGTTGCATCATTTCCCTCTCTTTTTCTTTTTCACTTCCTCTTGTTACTATTGTTCTTTTTGGTTTTTCCATTTTGTTTGATTCTGTTTTACTTTATTTTATTTTATTTATTTGTATTATTATTATTTTTCCCTTGTAATGACTCCTTCAAGTCGCTGGGTGGTGCAATCTTCCTTATGTTCCCTCTCTTTCGTAATCGCTTTTCTCTTGCTGCTTCTCTTTGTTAACTTCCTTATTCTCCTCTTGTAATTATACCTCCAAACCTCTTGGTATCACTGCTTTCTCTGTTGCCTACCCAAAATACGTTAAGTCCACTCTCTTGCTTCCCCTCTTTGTCGACTCTTACACTTCCTCTTCCTCTTCCTCTCTACAGCTTCCTATCTTACATGCGGTCTCCGACCTTGAAAACGCCAAGCCCAGCCGCAATTCCAGCCGCACCACCCCTCACAGAAACTTCGGTCGAGTTTTAAACTCCCGCTTTGTACCTTACTCTTAGCGCTTCAGAGTCAGGACAAGCCTTCAATCATATAACCCCCAATTTTCTGTCCTCTCCTCCTTTCTTGAGATCCTCCGACCAGGTCTTTCCGATGAGGATCTTCCTTATTTTAGTAACAGTCTCTCTTTCAAGTCTTTAGTTTCTCCACCCCTAAAAGCCGGCTCGGCGAGGCTTGGTTTTGCCCCTGTTTGCGGTCACGGTTCGCTCTCGTCTTCCAGCTTTTTCGCCCGAAATAGGGAATTAACTTGCCCAATTCCGGGTTCGAAGGCTGAATGAAGACCCCATGAGCCCACCTGGGTCCCCTTTAACGGGGGGGAACGATTTTCCTTCTGTTATAGAGGCCGCAAACGGAACAGCAAGACCACCTGCTAATGTGGGTTGCTGTTAACGCTTCGCCATCTTGGCCGGAAGTCAAGGGCTCCTTTAATTTCTATATTAGCCAGCCATCTGGCTCTATCAAGTACAACCGGGTCACCACAGCCCCTCCACTCCCGCCAAACAATGACCACACTAGGCCATGAATTTTGGATAAGGGTCAAATCATGCACCACCTGCAAGATTAATGCCTTACCCTTTAACAACCCTAAGTCGTTACCATCACAATGGATAACCAAAACTTGAGGAGGAGGCTCACGGCGCTCCTTTAGCAGCAATGGCAACATGCCAACGAAGGCCTTGTCTGCCCATCCACTGCAGATGGGCCACCTCACCTAGGCCCAAGTGGGTGCCGTAGCGACTGGAACGTGCATGATGCTCAGCCCAAAAAACCATGCTGTGGCCATACACCAACACCCGCACTCTTTCCAACCTGGGACGGGGACCTGTAGCAAACAAACAAACAAAAAACCCAACGTTAATGTAACAACCACTCAACACTGAAACGTCCTTATATATACCTGCAGTAAACTGCCAACTTCCAGCACCTTATCGACTGGAAACCCATGGCCGCAGCCATGGACGCGGCTCCAATCCACCAAGGCAGCCAAAGCCTTCGAAGTGACAGCCCAAAACTGGTGTTTTGTCAATGGCAGAAGACTCTGGTGAATGAATAGAGGTCCAGGAGTTGAACCTCTAGCCTCTATATACAAGTGAAGAGCAAGTCACATCACAAAGAGGCTTCAAGAATGCCTGCCTGGGGGCAACAACCCTACAGGCAAAGTTGAGATGGCTGATAAACTCCTGAATTTCATGAAGGGTGGCCTTACGTCTAGATAGAAATTCTTGTACCTTAGCTGGAAGTCTCTTAACTTTGTCATCTGGGAGCTGTGACAACTGGTTAAACCACAATTGTTAATGCAGCATGTCCCACCTCATTGAAGGATGGAAAGCAGCCCTCATCCTGAATGACTTACGACTCATCATATAGCATCCATGCCCCCAATTCTGTCATTGATAAATAAGTCTTGCAGTGTTTTTGTAAATGTGACTTCGTTGTCTGCTTGAACTTGCCATGTTGCCATCTTCCTTGTTTGCTAGATGTGGCATATTCACAAATCATGCACAGCTGTTGCATGGGATTAATCCAACGTAAGGGGCTGGGGGGGGATAGTCACCTGTGTGTTAACAGACTTTCCTATCAGCTACTTTGTCTCATTGGATGGAGCATAGCTCTTGAACATTAACTGTTAGTAGGCGATTGCATGGAGAAGAACCCAGAGGAAGACATCCTGCTGAGCCTTCCCTTCCTGACACTGGAAATCAGAGATGATAAAGACTTCCTTCCTTCCTTCCTCCAGCAGCATAAGACATGAGCTACAGATGTGATTTTTATTTTGGATGGAAACTTAGGAGGCCTGGGTTGGGGATGATGCGGTTGCTTTTTCTGGCTGGCTATTTTCTCCGGGTCTTTCTTCCTCAGCTCCAACTTTGCTTAGAAAAGTCTTCAGCCTATATTTTGGATTCTTCTGAAGATTTGAATGGATGCTGCAAAGCAAAATCAGATAGATAACGAAGTTCTCTTTCAAGCAGAAGTGACTACAAGGGAAAAGCGAAGGAAAAACAAGAAAGCGGAAGTGTAAGACTACCTCAGGGAGCTTTTAAAAGGCGCTATTAGGTATTTTGAAGCTTTGATGCTCCTCTCTTCTTCTAGACATCTTGTCGATGCATTTCTTCCATGGAAACAAGCTGCTGTCATATTCCTCCAGGTGTAGGCTCATGTGGCTTTCTTGTGAGATTTTTTATTGGGTTAATTTCTGAAAACCACTCATTTGTGACAGTTTCCTTGAAGTTAAATTCTGGTAAGATGTAGCCTGTCATTCTTAAATGTTATGCATTCACAGGTTTCATTTCTGCACATTACTTACCTTGTGATAGATTCTTCTGAAATTGACTTCTGTTGAGATGTTTACATGAATTCATGGGCTTTCACAACGACCTCTCCTTATTCATCGAGGAGCCTGATATGCCCCTGGACACCCAGATTCTTGTAAATTCAACACCAAAGCTGAAAATAATTCTCCCACTCCTTACTTTGCACTGCAGCCTCTAGTGCATGATTTACTGTGTTCTTGTCTCTTGTGCGACCAGATACCAGAATTTCTGGGAGTCCTTTTGAATTGCTGCCTCTACTACTACTACTAATAAATTATTTATTTATATCCCGCCCAATTACGAAGAATCCAGACGGGTTACAGCAGTAAGAAAAATACATCACAATAACAATAGAATAAAAATAACAACAAATTACAATAATAATAAATAGCAAGAAGAATGCTTAGCAAATTACAACAACAATAATAAAACTGCATAACAATTAACAGATCAAATCAATACAACTCAAAATTAATCCCCAGAATACATAGCAAATAACAATAACAAAACAACAACAATCATAATAGCAATAATAGCAAAAACTGACAATATCTAACTCCATCCTGGCGGCAGAAATACAATACAATGCAACAATGCAAGACGACAATAACAGAAAAACAAACAAAAAATGTTAATGGAGACTGGTCCTTAATACTCCCTCAGGCATTAACTTTTAATAACATTCCTCTCAGGCTGGAGCAGTCTTCCGGAGGGCTGGGGAGACGGAAGTTGCTGGCCTGGTGCTTCTCAGCCTCAGTAGCTGGTTTGGTGTCTCTCAGCCTCAGTGGCTGGCCTGGTGTTTCTAGGGTGGGGCAGCTTTATAGAGTGCCGCTCCATGCCACACCCTGGTTGCTGTGCCCCTGCTGCTGAGTCCTGGCAGATGTTAAAGGAGACAGCTACCTTCCCAGCCTGGCAGATGTTAATGGAGACAGCTACCTTCCCAGCCTGGCAGATGTTAATGGAGACAGCTACCTTCCCAGCCCGGCAGATGTTAATGAAGACAGGTACCTTCCCAGCCTGGTGTCTCTCAGCCTCACTGTGACTTGTAATAGCTTTGTTTCTTCTCTTTGAGTAACTTTTTTTAATTGTGGCGTAATTGGGCTAGCTGTAGGAAAATATTATCTTTGGTTTTCACCCCTGGTTGCTTGATACCCAAGGCCCGCACCAGGCATATCGTTGGGAAGACCAAGGGACTATGGACCATTGGATAGCAACCAACCGATTGTCCGTATTTCCACCAGCCCTTAGTCACTGGGTTGCATAATAACGTAATGGTCCCCGCAATGGCCATACGTAACTGCTCAGCGTACCCTAAAGACTCCCGCTCCAGTGCTCCGCAGCCCTGGAGACCATCCCACCCAGATCCTGGCCTATGCTCCACCACTAAAGCCATTCCAACCTAGGAACGCTTCCGCCAACCCTAAGAACCGAAGCCTGGTCCAAGTGTGGCCGAACATAACCTGAGTAAGCCTTTGACCGCCACCTGCCCAACTTCTTGATGGCGTCCGCCAGCATCCCAGCCTGGGAAGCAGATGTAGCAGCTCCAATCCTGAAGGAATGACCCCTGTAATCTTTTGGCACGAGCCCCAACTGTCTGATAGCCAAGCGCAGAACTGCTACAAATTGGTATCTGGTCAAAGGCTGTCCATTGGCATGAACAAAAAGTGGGCCGTCACCAGGTGGACGAACAGCAACAAAGTTCCACATAGTCCGGACCGGGCAGAGAATTGGGCCTCTCAGATGCCTCAAAATGATGGTCGACCCATGACCCAGTTGGTCACACTTGGACCTTCTCACAAACAAAGTGATGGCGTGATTAATAAAAGAAAGATCTCTAAGCTGTAGAGATCATTGTGAGGAGTCGCGTTGGGATGAGGCCACCAACTCACCAACCTTGAACGCCCCAAAAAAGGCAGTAACCAAGGGAGCAGTAAACAAACAACATTCAAACTCTGATGAACAAACACAGGCAGGTGTTCAAAGATTTCCCCCAGCAGCTTAACCTAATTGGCCGTCTGGCATCCGATGCAGCACCCGCTGTGCACTTCCAACCTTCTATAGCTTTCTTAACAAGGAAAGCTGCACAGGGATCAGGGAATCTCCCCATTTTGGCGAAGAAGGAGATCCCAGCTAGATAAACAGACATGGTTTTGGGGGCCATTCCCTGATGCTTTAACCACACCAAGAACTGTAAGACAGTATCAGGAGAAACAGGCCAAACAGGAAGGATATGTATTGCTTCAAAAAATTGGTAGAGTTTTGTAACAGCTCGCTTGTATGACTGAAGGGTGGAAGCAGCCATCGAGGACATGACTCCTTGCATTATTTCAGACATCCAGTCTTGCAAAGAGCTTCTGGGAAGGGAGTGGGTGTCATATCGGCCTCGGGGGCTAATAGGCGAAACCTGTCCTCCTGAAAGCGAGAAAGAGCGTCAGTGATGGAATTTTGAGTTCCTGGCACAAATTTGGCTGTAAAGGAAATATTGTTAATGAGGCAACACAAAACAAAGCGACGAACCAAGCCCATGACCCTCGGGGACTTAGATGATTGGCGGTTAACAACACTGACAACTGCTTGGTTGTCACACCAAAAGCAAACACGCTTGTTAGCAAACATGGTGGACCAGAAGGAGCGACCATAGAGAGGCCCTTCACCGGCCCGAGTGACCTCTGAGCTGGAAGGCCCACCCCTGGCCCCCGCTGACAACCAATCAAAGGCCTTGGCTGCCCCAGAAAAGGCATGCTGAGGTGCGCCAAGGCCCAAGCCGCTCCAAAGCTGCCGGCGCTCCAGCTGGCAGCAACACGGCTGCCAGGTGATCCCAGCAGCCGTTCTCTATTAAAAATGTTAGATTTGATAGAAATGGACAAACTTACCTGTCTGTCAAGGGGACTCCCTTGGGAAACGTGTAAAAAAAATTGGAAACTGTTAGTTACTTTCCTAGATATAGAAACAAATATATCTCTACATTCTATTACATTTTAAAATATTATTTTATATGCCCCTCAGTGCCCCCCTTCCCCGGAGCCATTTCTGTCCTTATATTCCATCCAGAATTTCAGTTTGTCTTGTGGAGATGTTCCATCTTCTTTTCTCAGTACTTTCTCAACAGATTCTTTCCGAATCCCCTCAAAGTCATTTCTTTTCCACAGTCCTTTTTTACTTTCAGTTTACATGTCAATTTATCATTAATAGCTAATTTCCCTACCTCTTTGTACCAATCCTCCACTTCTACATCTATTTTCGTTTTCCAACACCTTGCTATTATTAATCTTGCTGCTGTAAGCAAACTTCCTTACCAAATCTTTTCCTTCTTTTTTCCATTTCTCTGAGTTATATAATGATAACAAAACTATACTCGGTCTTCTATCTAATTTTATATCCATAACATTTTCTATTTCTAATATCACTTTTCCCCAAAATGTTTGTACATATTTACATTGCCACCACATATGCATATATGACCCTACTTGGTTGCCTAATCAAATTGTAAAAGAAATTGAGAAATAAGTATTCATGAACATATAACATATTACTAGCAAGCTAGGCGCATGACATTAGCACTAAACTTTTTAATGAATAAATAACATTCTGAAGATTATCGCATATCGTTCCCAGAACGTTCCCTGTGTTGAAGAAAGGTTATCCTCCTGTGATGCCATGAATGATGTCTGCGTTGTTCTATGTGTGTGAGTTGCATGTTGCCCCATCAGAAGTCCACATTCATGCTCTACTTTTCTCCTGTATAGATTGGTCATGGTATCTATGTATTCCAACATTCTCTGCCTGTCTTGTGTGCTTCCCCTTACATCCTCCTTCATTATATTTACAAGTTCCATTTCTGTCTTCCTACAGTCTTTCATACTATTATTTACAATTTCCATAAAATGTTCCTGAGTTTTCCTGGTGAGATGGGCCTCTCTCGGCTTGCGCTCTGCATAATAGTACGCGCTATGTGTTCACCTCTTCTTGCGCGTCTATTTCTGTTTCTGTTGGAACGCAGTCTGGTTCCCGGAGACATAATTAAATTGGGTTGTGTGTCCTCCGGATTGTTAGGTCCTGTAATTAAAAAATTGGGGGGGGGGGATTTAGGCCACAGGAAGGAAACTTCTTTCTTAAGCTAGAAGTATTTAAAGGGTTATTGAAAGTGATTCTTATTTGGAAAACCGATATTACTGCTGGTATCGTCTGCGCGTCTTTCTGTCTCCTCCACTTGTTCTCCAGG
This sequence comes from Sceloporus undulatus, assembly GCF_019175285.1. NCBI lineage: Eukaryota > Metazoa > Chordata > Lepidosauria > Squamata > Phrynosomatidae > Sceloporus > Sceloporus undulatus. Next base: position 161,950,750 of record NC_056522.1, on the reverse strand, counting down.
CACACCTTCCAAGTGGAATCAAACACCAATGTTATTGTTTTTAAACACATAAAAAGGTTCTCTATATTTATGTTGAAAACAGAGATCCAAAATTTAACATGCAGATATATATATATATGCCTACCTGCAATTTGCTGTGGACCACATCCTAAAATTGTAAATGGTAGTGAAATCACAGTGTCATCGACACAAGTGTCATCTGAAAAACACAAGGGAAAATTGTGTATAAGTTATGCCTTTTGAAACAATACAAATAATGCTGACATGCACATTAGAATAATTGTATTGCATTACAGATGGGCTACTTGCCTTCATCACTTACTGGTCTGGTGATCATTTGCTGGGTGCTTCCTTCGGCTCGGTTATCCATGGAAGTCGATGCGCTTTCTTGGGTCACATTATCTGTTTTCCCCCCCTTTTGAAATCTAGACTTCTGGATAACCTATTTGGGGTTATGCTCACATCCCCATGACATATTTCCTCAAGTTCCCTATAAAAGGGACATGTGACTGGGTTTCTACCACTTTTCTGGTTATGTTTTACAACCTTTCTGTATTTGAAGTGCAGTTTTTTGGATTTACTTCTGCACTCCAGCAGATCTAACATGGTGTCTCTTGGCCATTTCATCGGAAACAACTTTGAATATACACGGATTTCTATAATTTTTTTTCCAATTTGGTCTGCAACTTCTGCTCTTTCCAAATTTCTAATAGGGCCAACACCTCATTGGCACTCCACACTCTCCCCCTGGCTTGTGTAGAGGCATTGTTTTCATTCTCTACCTGGCTATCCATGGCTTTTAGGCTTCTAGAAAATATATTTAAAAAATTCCTGCAAATTTAAATTTAGTGGTAGGGAAACAAACTTCTCTAATAACACTTAGTTGCTGATGCTGGCTCACTGCACTCCCAAACTCCCGACCGGGAGTTTTGTCTTTCATTTTAGGGGGAAAGGGTGGCTGTTTTTCATTGGGGTGAGGCAGCCCCAAACATCAGAAGAACTACCAAAAAAACAACAACAAAAAAACACTCATGCATCTTCTTAAACTTTGTGCAAACCTCTTCTACGGAGCGTTTATAGCCATGCTTGCTTAATTTCATTGTTAGATCTCTGTGTACCGAGTGAACAGGTATGGACCATGAGCCCATGAGCGTGTTTAATATTCCGCTCCCCTAACAAATCTAAGGAGCAGATTAATCTCCTATTCGCGCTTTTAAAAGGACAAGGTCCATTTGCATATTACCCAGCATGCTGCCAATCCCCGGGGCCAGCCGCCCGCGGCACACCCTCTATGTATGTCTATCATGCGGGAAACTCTGCCTTGCATGCACTTCTACATGGCCCCCACCTTTTCTCCCAAAATGGAAGAGTCCTCAAGGGAAAACCAGAGGGGGGAGGCTTTTATTTTCTATTTCTTTTCTTTTACCAGTACTTTTTGTGCAGGATGCAAAAAATAGTCCTCCTTGTAGGTCATGAAGTATGGAAACAGTAATGCTATTTGCTAGCGCTCCTCTGGCTGCCCGGTGGGGCATCTCATAAGATGCTTCACCGCTGTTACAGCATAGAGCCCGCCTAAGCTATAACTGTTTTCAGTGCTGTGTCACCTACAAGGATAGAGATCTGATGCGGCATGTCGAGCTCCCATTACTGGAGGCCCGACTGAGCAATTTTGCATTAAGATCACCCAGGACCCCACAAGTTTACACTGACTTTAGGGTCATGGTGACTAGGACCATTCCCTCCCCTCTGAGTCCTCAGTCTATGATCTATCCAATACTGTTTTTCCTGGTGCCAACAACTCTCTATTTTGGCTGCTTTAAGCTTATTTAGCCCCAAACTAAAAGCTATTTTGCATAATTTTCCTAGCATTCCAGCACCCCTCTTCCCCTATGGCCTTGCTGGCTTCAATGCCCCAAACCTGGCCATCCAATAGTCTCCTTCTCTCCCCACATGTGACCCAAACAAACCAATCCCCAGTCTAAATTCTCTCCTGCATGCCTCCTTTTTCTCTGTCAATCATCTAGAGGGCAGGGTTAACCCCCAACGCCAAGCCGGTGACAGCCCTATCTGTCAAAAGCATGGAGGGAAGCCAGCCACAATCTTCAGAGCCCGACAGAGGTTTTAAACAGACAAAAAAAAATGCTTCAGGGTCCTCCTTTCCGCTCAGCTGATTGCCCCTTTTGCAGTGTGCAGTCATCAGTCTCACTGCATCCACTGTCCCTTGATGTCCTTTAAAACCCAGCCCCCTGATATCATGATTTATGGTGTGTACAAACAACAGAGATGGGCCATTTACACACCGCTATAGAAAAATGTGTCTAGACACACTGCTATCTGCTGGCAACACAGCCACTCTGACAATGTATCCTCGAATTAGGTTTGCAAAGAGTGAGCCTGTGAAAGTTACCGATGTGAACCCTATTTATGTAAATATTTATGTCAATTTGGTTATTTGGGTGTGTGGAATAAACAAACAAACACACACAGCACACCCTCTATGTATGTCTATCAGGCAGAGTTTGGAGGACCCACGCTGCCTCTGTCTCCGGGGGCTGGGAGGAGGAGAGCTCAGGCGTGCCAAGGCCAAACGCCAGAACTCTTTCTCTGCTGCTGGGCTCCTCTCAGAGCAGGTGTGGTGGAGGGTTTTTGTAGTCTCAGGCTGAGTTTGGAGGACCCACGCTGCCTCTGTCTCCAAGGGCTGGGAGGAGGAGAGCTCAGGTGTGCCCAAGGCCAAACGCCAGAACTCTTTCTCTGCTGCTGGGCTCCTCCGTATGTCTATCATGCGGGAAACTCCGCCTTGCATGAACTTCTACATGGCCCCCACCTTTTCTCCCAAAATGGAAGAGTCCTTCAGGGGAACCCGGCGGGGGAGGCATTTCTATTCTATTTCTTTTCTTTAACCAGTATGTGAGGCGGGGAAGTTCCCCGCCTCTTTTTTGTTCAAGCCGCTGTAAATTGTCCTCCTAGTAGGTCACACAGTATGAAAACAGAGTCATGCTATTTGCTAGCACTCCTCTAGCTGCCCGGTGGGGGTGTCTCATGAGATGCTTCATCACTGCACCAGCATAGAGCCCGCCTAAGCTATATAACTGTTTTCAGTGCTGTGTCACCTACAAGGATGGAGATCTAATGCGGCATGTCGAGCTCCCATTACTGGAGGCCCGACTGAGCAATTTTGCATTAAGATCACCCAGGACCCCACACGTTTACACTGACTTTAGGGTCATGGTAACTCGGACCATTCCTTGCCAGCTCAGACTTCTGTCTATGGTCTATCCAATACTGTTTTTCCTGGTGCCAACAGCTCGCTATTGCTGTTTAAGCTTTTTAGCCCAAACTAAAAGCTATCATTCTTATATTTTCCTAGATCCAGCACCCCCCTCTCTCCTATGGCCTTGCTGCTTCCAGCTGCCCCAACCTGGCCATCCAAATGTCTCCTCTCCCCACTGTGACCCACCCACAAAACCCAATCCCCCGCTCCTAAATTCCTTCCTCATCGCCTCTTTCTCTGTCAATATCTAGAGGCAGGGTTAACCCCCCCAAGCCAACGCCCGGTGACCGCCCTATCGTCAAAGCACGGAGGGAAGCCAGCCACAATCTCAGATCCCGACCGGGTTTAAAAGAAAAAAAAAATGTTCTGGGTCCTTCCCTTCCGCTCGGCTGATTCGCCCCTTTTGCGTGTGCAGTCATCGTCTCACTGCACCCACTGTCCAACTAGACGTCCTTAACACCCAGCCCCCTGATATCATTGGTTTATGGTGTGTACAGACAAACAGGTGGGGGTCCATTACCACCGCTATGAAAATGCGTCTGACACATTGCTACTTGCTGGGCAACACAGCCACTCTGACCCCATGATCCTCAATTAGGGTTGCAACGATTGACCTGTGAAGTTACCGATATGAACCTATTATGTAAATATTCAATTTGGCTACTTTCTTCAAAAACAAACACAAACATACCCATGCCGGCCCCAACCCTCTATGTATGCTCTATGGCGGCGACTCCCGCCTTGCATTCACTTCTACATGGCCCCCCACTTTTTCTCCCAAATGGAAGAAGAGTCCTTTAGGGGAACCCTGGGGGGGGGAGGCATTCTATTCTATTTCTTTCTCTTAACTAGTATTGTGAGGCGGTGGAAGTTTTCAAAGCCGCTGTAAATCGTCCTCCTTGTAGGTTCACACCGATGAAACCAGGTCATGCTATTTGCTATTGGCACCTCTGGCTGCCTGTGGGGCATCTCATGAGCTATTTCTCACTGCACCAGCATAGAGCCCGCTAACTATAACTGTTTTCATTTGCTTGTGTCACTTCCAAGGATGGGGAGACTAATGCGCATGTGAGCTCCCATTAAGGTGGCCCCCCGCCTAGCAATTTTTCATTACAAGATAACCAGGGCCCCAACAAGTCAGGCACATTGCTCCATGTGGGCGGACCAAATTCACTGTGTGAAAAATTCCCGAGACACTTGTATCCACGGCCTTTTGCGACTCAGTAAAAGTTGCAACATGCAACCTGTGGACGTTTACTGCTATTAATTATAAATAATAAATTAATACATACATTTTTTATTATCTGCCGCCCTTCCTCGATCAGGCGGCCTTACAAACAAGTTAAAACCACACATCGATAACCCAAAATAAACACCGCGATAAAATACACCCATAAATCCGACCACGTTAAAAGCCCCATCGCCCCAACTCTTGGCCACGAAAAGAGGGGGATGCCCGCAGGGATATTATTCGGGGAATATTTATGCTGTTGGCATAGGACGGTTTTGAGATCCTTCTTAAATTGGGCCAGGGTAGTAGTAGATGAGCGGAGCTCTGTGGGCAGCGCATTCCAAAGGGCTGGGGCGGCAGCTGTGGAACACGTCCTCCGAGTTGGTGGCGTATAATCTCGCCACAGGCACCTTCAGTAGCTGCTGCCCAGACGTTCTGGAGGGTGCGAGGGGAAATTACGGGGAGAGAGGTGTCCTTTAGGTATCCTGCCCCTGGGCCAGCCATTTAGGCTTTATAGGTACTAAACCAACGCCTATTATTGATGCTCGGAAGCGGTATGGGCAGCCAATGGCGATCTTTTAACACCGGTGTTATATGGCTGGTCCTGGGCGCACCCGTGACCAGCCGGGGCGCCATGTTCTGCCCCATTTGCAGCTTCTGAGTTTGCGTATAAGGGTTTTGCCCCATGTAGAGTAACATTGCAGAGTCCAGTCTCGAAGTAACCAGCGCATGTACAACAGTTTCCTAGGTCTTCTGGGAAAGGTAAGGCAACAGCTGTCGAATCAGCCGAAGCTGATAACAAGTGCTCTGACCGCTCACATTCAACTCTGCGCAGTCATGTGAAGCGAGCTGGTCAAGAAGCACCCCCAGACTGCCGCACGGAGTCCTTCAACAGGGAGCATTGACCCCGTCATGACAGGTGGAAATGGAACCCACCGCCATTCTGGACCAGGAGAACCTATCATAGTACTTCCGTTTCTCTGGATTTTCACTTTGAGTCGGTTTTCCTCAATCCAGCCCCTTACTGACTCCGACAGGCCACGAGAGAATGAAGGAGCAGAAGAGACGCCCTCCCCCTCAGTCACTGCACTTCAGTCGGGAAACATAGAGAAATGATTTGGGTGTCATCAGAGTTACTGAAACCAGCGCACAATGGTCTACGGCTGATCTCTCCCTCGGTTCATGTAAAATGTAAATAGCATGGGAGACAAATGCCCCTGAGGGTACCCCAGTTTTTAAGGTGTCTCTCCGTCGGGGCATAACGTCCCAGATGACCATATGGGACTCCCAGGGAGGTAGGCGCGGAAACCACTGGAGCGCCGTTGCCCCGATTCCAACCTCGCCAGGCGCCCAGAGGATACCATGGGTTCTGGTATCCAAAAGCCGCAGGCGATGTTCAAGAGCACCAAACATGGACACGCTTCCCCGTCGATGCTCAGAAGGAGCTCATCGCCCAAGGCGCCCCTGGCCGTCTCACCCCGTTAAACTCGGCCCGCCCGCCAGTTGAACTGGGGTCCAGATAATCCGTGTCATCCAAGACCCGCCTGACGCTGGATTCGCAACCGCCATCTCGATCACTTTCCCAAAAAATGGTAGCAGCGAGACAGGCCGATAAATTATTATGTACCAGGGGGGTTCAGGAGGGCTTTTTTAGGATCGGTTTTAACAATGGCCAATTTAAGATCCGATTGGAAAAGCACATCCTCAAAGATGTATTAATTATCCGGTGTAACAATGATGTTACCACCGGTCCCCGGGCCGCTACACATGAGGGACTAGGGTCAAGAGAGCAGGTTGTTTTCCGACACGCTCCGAGATCTTGTCCACATCCTCGGTACACCAACCTCCAACTGATCCTGTTAAAATAGTCCATGTAGGCTTGGACACCTTCACCCCTAGGCCTGCTATTTTCCGCGTTCAGACTTCGCTTATACGAGAGGTTTTATCTGCAAAGAAGTCGTTTTAAATACGTCACAGAAGGCCTTCGAAGGTTCAAGGATTGGTTTCAGGGCGGGAGGGCGATGAGTTAAGCCTCCCCTGACCACCGAACTGACAACTCTGCCGACGCGAACTCTGTGGACCGCAATTACGAGCACCATAGACGGTTCTTTGTTGCCTCGTATTGCTTCTCCGTAGTTCCTCTAAAACAGGTTTGGTCTAGGAGAGCTTTGGTCATCATCCGCAAGGTTTGTTCCGCCCACCGGTCTCTAGCCGTCGCAGGGAACCCGTTTCCCTCGCCGGGATCTTCCGTTATCCCAGGGGCTTCGTTTGGAAGCCGCCTGAGAGGCGCGCTTGGGAGCGATCTGTGTTATAAGCCCTAGAAAGGGACCGGTATTCCAAATACCGGTGAGGGCATCAACGAGTCCCGGCATTTCCAAACTGGAGCCCTCTAAGGCTTCTTGGACCCTCTCAGGTTCAATTGAGCCTTCGAGGGTGGACCATCCTAACAGGTCCACCAACCCCTGGGGGGATCTGGGTAGACGCCTTGATTTTCACCTTCCCAGGACATGCTCCGCCCTGACAGGGGGGAAACATTAGCATTTCCACCCACGGATTCTCCGCACTCCGAACAGAAGACCAAATCGAGAGTATTAACCCGCACAGTCAGTGTGTGGGGTTACCCTGTATCAGTGGGGACCGGCCCATGGCCGCCATGGTCTCCATGTAATTCCCGAGCCGCACAGGATGGGCACATGGAACTGGCCGTGAGGGAGATGTTGAATTCACCCAGGACACGAAGGCTGGGTGTCTCCAAACATCCGCTCAGCGACAGCTGTGTCAGCTCGTTACTGAGTCGCTAATGCACGGGTGGCCGATACACTACCAGAATCCTAGACTTGTCCCTAGCCTTTAGGGCAGGTTAAATACACCTCGATATAGGAGGTCTGTCGTATGTGGTTCCTGGAGAGGGACACGTGGTGTTCTATGCATACCAAGGGGCACCCCCCCCCCGCCAACCTAACCTGTGATGGTTACTTTTCACCGAGTACCCAGCAGGCCTGGCCTGAGCACAACACCAGCATCCCCTTCAGGCCCCAGCAGGTCTTCTCGGGTGGTAAATGCAAGCCATGGTCACATTAGAGTTCCTCCAAAGCTCCGGAGGATGTGGGTCTTGTTTATTTAATAGAACTGGCCATTGCACAGGAGCAGCGACAGGGCTTTGTGGCACGGTTGGAGGAGACCCTCAGGTCTTCAGGTTGGGAGGGGTGACAGAAGGCGAGATAGATATGATGCATATCTATCACGCCTTTCCCCTGGAACTGCAAGTCCTTCTCCCGCGGCCAACCCCCCCTGCCCAACACACCTCAATTGGAGCTCCGGAACCCCCCAAGATGGTATCCCCCGCCCAGGCCATCCCCCGCATCCATATCTCCCCCACACCCCTCTATGGTTAATGGAGGAGCAGGGTTATCCCACTACAGGCATCCTCTTGCTCCCAGGCTAAAAACACAGCCACCCACGCCCGATTTTACAAACTGCGCAGTTCGCAGGTATGCAGCTGGGGTGGTGCTCCTTAGTCTACTGGGCGGCCACTCCCGGGGGCGGGCGCAGATGCTCACCTCCGTACACCCCGGGAGGAGGGCCGCCCGGGCAAAGGGGTGCAGTCTTGGCACAGCGGCAAGAGCGGCGGTGGTCCTGGCGTGGCGGCGAGAGTGGGCGTGCCAGGAAGGGTCCGGTTACCCGGCTTATCCCCGCCGCTCTCACCTGGGGGGTCTCCTAGCTTCCCCCCAAGATGTGGTCCTACAAGGGCCCCACACACCCAAAAATGGCCGAGCAAAACGCCAAAGCCAGTGAAAGCCCAGTCCACAAAGAGGGGTTTTCCCGCTTGTGTGCTCCTTAGTCCATGGGCGGCTCCAGGGCGGTGCGCCTAGTCTGGCACCTCCGGACACCCGGGAGGAGGCGGCCCGGCCCACAAAGGGGCAGGTCTTGGCAGCGGCCAGCAGCGGCGGTGGTTCCTGGCGTGGAGGCGCGATGGGGGGCGTTGCCATGGGTAGGGTCCGGGTACCCGGCTTTATCCCAGCGCTCTACATGGCGGGGCTCCTCCCTCGCTTCCCCCAGATGGTCCTTAAAGGCCCCACACACCAAAAAAATGGCCGCAATAACCGCCAAAGCCCAGTGAATGCAAGCAAGGTTCCACAAAGTAGTCCCGCTGGGGTGCTCTTAGTCCGTGGTTGGCACTCCCGGGGCGATTGCGCAGATGCGCACTTCCGACCACCCGGGAGGGAGGCCCGCCGGCACAGGGTGCAGTCTGGCAGAGGCAGCAGCGGCGGTGGTCCGGCGTGGAAGGGCGAGAGTGGGCAGTGCCAGGCAGGTTCCGCGGTTACCCGGCTTATCCCCGCTGTTTCACTGGCGGTTCTCCTCCTAGCTTCCCCCCTCCTTAAAGGGCCCCACACACCAAAACTGGCCGCAAAACGCCAAAGCCAGTGAAAGCCCAGGTTATATCTATCTAATGTCTGTATTTTTGTGTTTTTGGGTGTGTGTGCACAGAAAAATACAAGACACACATGCGCAATCATTAGCCATTTTGTGTATAGTTTCTGTTTGTGTACATACGTATATATTTGCATGTGTGTGTGCAGAAAATAGGATAAAATCCTTTTGTCGAAGAAGGTGGCGTGTCATACATGGGAGAGCAATGAAAAAAAAATAGTACGCTCTAGGAATTTGGAGGACTAAAGAGAAGGGCATTCTTTCAGCCAACCAGGAGACGGAGGAATGAGAGAACTGGTTTGGGAATGGATACGAATACCGCACAGACCTTTTTGAGAACGTTACAGCTCACTGGAACACTTGTATTCCGTCCCCTCCTTGAAACACATGTGGAACACATTGGGAACGTTCTGGGAACCCGATAGGAACGCATACGTGCGGTATACTTAAATGCGTTCCGTTCCCATCGGGTTCCCAGAACTGTTGTCTTCCTCTTCATAATTAATAGGATCTTGTGAGTCTGTTAAGTTATCAAGATATTCATTTCCCTCTTTGTTATCAAAATTATTTTCTGTTCTCATCTCCACCTTTATCTTGCTTTCCTCTTCAGATAACACATGATAATTATTTCTTTGAAAGACTTCTTCATTGCTGTTATTGTCCTCATCTCTCATGAGCTGTGCTGGGGTATTTGCAATGTAAGAACAGCAAGCATTTAGGGAATTCACTAATGTTTCATTCAAAACAACAAAATAACTGCATGCATGCATCACCTATGTGCAATTTTATTTTTAAAAAACATCTCAAGGTAGTTATTTGAACCTTAAGTACCAAAGATATCAGCACCCCTAAGCCACCACATAGTCTCCCACTACCTTTGCCAGGAATGTCATTTAAACCCATGAACTTATAACCCTCTATAGATATATCTTCAGCAAGCCACGTTTCCTGTAGAAGAATAATATTATGTGTGTTGACAAAAGGCATTAAGGTAGGGTCCCTGCATCTGGGCTTCCAACCAGCTACGTTCCATGAAATAACTGACATTCAATCGACCGGTCCCTTCTGTCTATTATCTGAGATTATCACAGACTGTTCCAGGGGTATGGAGGCTTGCGATTCATTGACAATTATATTGCCACTAGGTGTAGTTCCCTTCTCTGAAACTAGGTTGATTGGACTATCCGATAAATTCTGGTTAAATGTCATTGCTACAGAGGGATTTGATTTAAGACATCTCCTTTTTTTTAGTCTTGGGGGATTGTGGATACTTGGTGGGTTTAGAAGGATTAAGGGCTATAGATTGTAAGGACTCACTATGGTAATCAATCATATGATTAGAAGTTTGAGTCAGTGGAATGAGGGGATCTGCTAGGTGGTCCACTGGGCGTTTGGGAGACATGTACATTAGAGGGATCAGATCACCCTCCTCCTCACTAATGCGCCTTTTAAGTCCATTTTTAGGTTGTAACAGAAGATCAGGTAAGGAGCAGCTAGTGGACAATAAATCCTTAATAGTCATAGTTGCAGTTGTTACTGACATCAGCATAGATTTAACAGCGTCGAGTCTGTTTAGTATTTGCTTTTGTTCCTCACCAGAAAGGGAGCCAAACATCTCAGCCATTTTCCCATCATCTTCAAGGAGACTCTCGGGGATTGGTATTGTCCTCCTGCCGTCCTCATTGGAGTTTACTTTCTAGGGAGGAGCTTCATATCTTAAGTTGGACTTAAACAAAGGCTGGATATTGGTATTCCGGAAAACACGTACTGGCGTTATTGAATATTCCTTAAATGAACTCCAATTTTTCAAAATCAGGGAGGATATTATGGCGTTTTTAAACAATTCTCTTAAAGTTGTTATGGGAAGGCAGTCAATCCATTCCAAGTAGCTCATTATATTGCAGGTGCCGGTGTAAAAGAAGAGAAAGTGAATGTAATATAACGAGCTTATTGTGCCATCTGGCATGGTTGTAGTGATTGTTGGCCACTAATAGTGCTATATTATTTTGTGATAGCTCTAGCTTATCCCTATTCCTAGCTATATCATTGTTTTATATTTGTTCAGAGTCTTTTTTGTTGAGTGATGCTCCTGAATTTGATGAATGTTTGGGCTTGGTCATAAGGTCTTTTAACCCATCAAGACTTCCGGTTGTGACGTCAAGACGAGTGGAGGCAAGGAGCTTTGCTCTGTCTCCGAGGTCCATCGCGGGCTCGTTTAAGGCTCCAGCTTTTTCACCTACTGGGTGCCAGCAGAGTCTCCAAGTTGGGGGAGGCTTGGAGCGAGGGTCTGCAGGGGACTCGAGAGACCCCCATTTTCTGTTTGCAGTGGGGAGCCACTGCGGGCGCTGGAGGGTCTCTGAGAGAGTCGCAAGACAGCCAACGCGACGTGAGCCACCCTTTTGGGAGCAGTCTTAACAGCAGCTTTATTTGCTTTGAAGAAACCCGTGTTTTTGTTGACCCAAACAGGGGTTTTATATGCATTGTTTGGATCCGGTTGGGAGAGAACCGATAAATACCTAAGAGAACTGGTTATTCCGGGAATTGTGGAAGATGGAAAGGTAGTTTGGTGCATTTTGGATGAAATAATAGTGCTCTCACTTTTCCATTTTTCCCCTCTGTGACTCTGGGCAAAAACTTTTTAGTGTATCCTTTAATGAAAACGCTGTAAATTTTGAACTTCGAGGTTTTTTTCTTGAGCTTACAGCTGGGTTAATTTACTTTACTTTATTAGACTGCATACATCCCCAGCTGTTACACATTACAAGAAGCTTGTTTAAGAAACGTAGTAACGGAGGATCTGCACCTGGGAAGTGAAGAGAAAGCGAATTGCTCAAAGCTTTCCCCTTCTAAGCATTAGACCTCTCGGAGCTTCAAGAGTATAATTAGGAACAGCTATCTTTGAGGCTGTCCAGACTTTTGATTTCACTCTTCTGGGACTGTTTTTTGGCTCCCTGGCCGTTTCGGAGCTTACTGATGGAGACCAGACAAACGAAAAATAGAAAGGAAAATATGAGTTGGACTCATACGAGTAATAGAAGAGATTCTCTGGATTGGTCCAATAAACATCAGGACTTAAGTGCTGTGATTTTGGAGGAGTTACGAGAATTTAAGAAAAATTTTAAAGCGGAGATAAGGGAGGAACAAAAAAAATTAAGACAAGAGATCAGATCAGATATGCAGTCAGAGATACGTGGATTGGTTAAAAAAATTGATTGTCTGAATAAAGAATTTTGTGAAATCAGAGAAGAGGTTCAAGCTACGACAAAAAAAAACAGAAGAGCTAGATAATAAGATTGAAGAAATTGAGAAGCGTCAAAGTAAAGAAGAAAAAATTCTTTGGACGTATGAGAAAAAACAGAGATAGGGCGATTAAAATCAGAGGTCTCCCTGAAATAGAAGAAGAAAACTTGGAAGAAATAATAATCCCAGCATTAGCAAGATTCCTTGATATACCCACAGACCTGCTAAATACCCAAATTGATAAACTATTCCGGGTTTATTCCAGAACAGCGCAAGAAAGGAGCTTGCCAAGGGACATAGCCGTGTGTTTCAACAATACGAGAATAAGGGAAAAATTATACAAAACAATTTTGCTGAAGGATTGTTCATTGGAAATGCGGAATTAGAGATTTATAGAGATCTACCCCTGGGCACGTTAAAAGAAAGGCAACAATATAGATTTTTTAACATCTTTACTTCAGAGGAAAAATATCAGTTATAGGTGGGGAAATGTGGAGTATTTCTTGATTTTTATACATCCCCACCACATGTGATAGTATGACCCTCTTTCCGTGCCACATTTCCAACATTTATCATTGCCCAATCTGTACATTTTCGCTATTTTCACTGGGGTGAAGTACCATCTATTGGACACCTTTAAATAATTCTCTTTAAGGTCCTGCGCCACTGTGAACTTACTGGTACATTTCCATGAGTTTTCCCAATCCTCCAATTTAATTGTGTGTCCTATTTCCTGAGCCCATTTTGTCATACTATCCGTTATTACTTCTTTTTCCAGTTCATATTCCATCAAAATTTTATAAATTTTTCCTGTTTTCCCTTTTTCTTTGGCCCATATTATTTTATCTAATACATTTTCTTTCTTTTCAAATCCTTGTTGAGTATAGTCTTGTTTGTATTTAGATTTTATCTGAAAATAAGCGAACCAATGTATATCTTTACCTTCTTGTTTTAATTCTTCTTTAGATTTTATATCATCTTCACCTTTTTCATTTGATTTTAGTAAATCTTTATATCTAAGCCAGGATCCTCCTTTTTCCCATCGACTTAAAAAGGCCTCCTGGGGTGACACCCATAGTGGAATCTTTGAGTAGAACCTTTCTCTAATTTTGTTCCATATTTTTATCAAGGATTTTCGAATTGTATGGTGCATGAATTTACTATTAATCTGGTGTTTTTGATACCACACATATGCGTGCCAACCAAATCCAATATTACAAGATTCAATACTCAACATTCTCATATTCTCCACTTTAATCCAATCCAGGATCCATGTTAATCCACATGCCCAATGGTAAATTTTTAAATCAGGAAGCGCGCACCCTCCTTTGGTTACCTTCTTTTTCAATACCTGGTTATTAATTCTAGTTTTTCTATCTTTCCACAAAAAATTTTTAATGTCTCTATTCCATTCTTGAAAAACCTTTTTTTTTTGTGATTATTGGGAGATTCTGGTAGAGAAAAAGTAGTTTTGGTAATATATTCATTTTTATAATTGCCAATCTGCCTAATATTGAAAAATCCATATTTGTCCATCTTTGTATATCCTTTTTAATTTGATTCCACGTTTTTTTATAGTTATTTTCAAATAGTTCAATATTGCTATTAGTAATCCAAATTCCTAAATATTTAACTTTATTTGCCACTTGAATTCCTAATTTTTCCGCTAATCTTTTTCCTTAATCTTTTTCATATTCCTTGTAATCATTAACGTCTTTTCTTTGTTCATCTTAATCCCTGAAAGTTGTCCAAATTCTTCAATTTCTGCCAATAAATTTAGTGCACTTTTTTCCGGTTCCTCTAAAATTATTACCATGTCATCGGCATAAGCTCTGAGTTTATGCTCATATCCCTTAATTTTAAGTCCTCTTATCATTTCATTTGATCTAATCGCATTGTTAAGCACTTCTAATATTATTATAAAGAGCAACGGGGATAAAGGACATCCTTGTTTTGTCCCTTTTTCGACCTGTATTTCCTCCGTTTTTTGTCCATTTATTATTAATTGGACTTTTTGCTTTGAGTATAGATGTAATATATTTGTCATTCCATTTATTTCCACTCCCATGGCCTTTAATACCTGAAACATAAAACTCCATCCAATACTATCGGCCTTCTCTGCGTCCACAAATATAAGTGCCATTTCTTTTTCTTTATATAAGGTGTAATATTCTATAGTGTTCAGAATTGTTCTTATGTTGTATCTTATATATCTTCCTGGGAGGAAACCATTTTGATCATTGTTCATAATTTTGACTAATATTTTTTTCCATCTATTTGCGATTATCCCTGTAAACAACTTATAATCGATATTTAAAAGAGCTATAGGTCTATAGTTTGCCATGTTCGTACTGTCTTTCCCCTCTTTGGGTATCAAAACCACATTCGCTATTTCCCATGTTATAGGTATTCCTTCTTCAATAATACTGTTAAACAGTTGGTGCAATCTACCAATTAATTGCTCTTCAAATGTTTTGTAAAATAAGGAGGTGAAGCCATCTGGCCCGGGTGTTTTCCCTTCCTTTAATGCTCTTATTACCTGTGTAATTTCCTCTAGTTGTATTGGTTTCTCCAAACTATTTTTTTCCTTATTCAATTTGTCTATCTTCTTTTTCCCTAAATATCTTGTAATTTTATTCACCAAATCCTCATCCTTATTGTTGTTTTTGTATAATTCCTTATAGTAATTTTGGAAAGCCTTTTTTATTTCATCTTGTTTAGTTATTATTTTTTCTCCTATTTTAATTTTGCCAATCCTTCTCTTGTTTTGCTCCTTTTTTAATTTATAGGCTAGCCAGCGACCCGATTTATTTGCCCCTTCAAAATACTTTTGGCCTATGAATTTTAATTTTCTTGCTGTTTCTTCTGTATTTTTTTGTTGAAGCGTCTGTTTTTGTAATAAATATTGTTTTCTTATTTTCTCATTATTTATATTTTTTGCCATTAACTCCTCCAAGCATTTTAGTTCTTGTTTATCTTTATTTTCTTTCTCTTGTCTTTGTCTTTTTATCTCAGCCCCCTTCTTTATCAGCATACCTCGTACTACAGCCTTAAATGTATCCCATACCGTTTTTATACTAACTTCCTTGGTCATGTTTTCTTTTTAAAAAAAGTTTATTTCCTTTTTCAGATATTGAACAAATTTTTTATCTTTGATCAAATTGTCATTTAGCCGCCACTGTCGTTGAATCTCCCCATCCTGTTTTTCCAGTGTTATCTCAATTTGACTATGGTCTGATAATAGCCTTGGGGCAATTTCCATCTTTTTAGCCCTATTCGCTAATTGTTTGGACACCAAAAAAAGATCTATCCTAGAGAGTGAATTGTGCACTTCCGAATAGAAAGTGAATCCTTTTTTATTTTCATATAAATGTGACCAAATGTCAACTAATTCATTTTCCTCCATCATTTCAAAACAATTATTTGGTAGCGTTCCTTGGTTGTTGGTAATTTTTTTTCTTGAGTGTCTGTCTCTTTTTGGCTTCAACACACCGTTGAAGTCCCCCACCACTATTAGATTTTTCCCTTTACATTTTGTTAAGTCTTTAGATAGCCTTTTGAAAAATTCATTTTTATTCTCTAAAGGGGCATATATGTTAACTAATTCCATCTTTTCCCCATCGATGTCTAATTCTATTCCTATATATCTTCCTTCTTTATCTTTAAAGATCTCAGTTGATTCATAATTTCTATTTACAAAAATTGCTACTCCCCTTCTCCTTTTCTTTTCATCTGCAGAGTAAAAAAGAGTTCCTAATTTTGGGTTTCTCAAATATTTTATTTCATTCTCTCGTATTTTCGTTTCTTGAATGCAAATTACATCAAAATAACTCTTTTCTAAATAATGAAATATTTCTTTTCTTTTATGATTTTTGTTTATACCTTTAACATTTAGCGAACCAATTTTTATTCCTTTCATAGTTATCTCTTACAGTTCTTTATTTATTACCCCTTCATCTACCTCCTTTTCTGTCTTGTTTTGGGTGTCCAAATTTGTTAATTCCTCGATTTCTTTTGTCTTTAATTCTCCTTTCTCCTCTTTTTTTTCACCTCCTTTTTTCCTTGCCTCTTCCTCTTCCTTCTTAATCTGTGCAATTAATTTTCTATGAAATTCCTTTGCAGAATCTATTGTATCTATTTTGTACCTTTTTTGTTTATATAATATCGTAATGCCTTCCACTTTTTCCCATCTGTATCTTATGGAACCTTTTTGCAAAGTCTGAGTTAGGAATCTATATTCCTGTCTCTTTTTTAAGACATAGCAGGGATGTCCTTAAATATTTCAACTTCCTTTCCATCTATTTAGTGGCTGTTCATAATTGTCTGACATAGTCTCTCTCGTATTCTATGGTTAGTAAAGCATATTGCTACATCTCTAGTAATTATTTTCTCTAGCATAAGTGAAATTATTCTAAATATTTTTCGTAAACATATCTATAGCTTCTTCTGTCTGTCCATATATTTTGCCAATATTGGGATCAAAGTTTCCACAAATGCTCATTTCTTTTCAGAAGACCTCTAATTTTGGCACTTTTTCTCTATGTCTAATCTCTTGCAAAAAATATTGCATCTGTCTGTTCATGCTGTCTATTAATTTCTCTGTTATCCTCTAAATCCCTAGTTCTTTCCGTTACTTCTTCTACCTCTTCCCTTATTTCAGTAACTTCCTTTGTAATTTTGTCATTTTTTTTTAGCCAGGCCTTCATTTCTTTAGCATATCTGCTCTTATCTCATCTCTAGTTCTCTTTAAGTTCTTTTACTTCTGCTTTGATTCTCTTATTCTCTCAAAATTGTATTATTGTATCTGAGTGCTTTCGTATGTCTCTATTGACCCTCTTCTAGAGTTTGAATATATTTTTGTCTGATTTGGTGCTAAGATCTTGTTCCTGTAGCCATGTTACTCCTTCTTCTAAAACTTAAATCCCAACCAAGATTTTAACGATAATGTCACTTCTATTTTCCAAAAGTATAAATTCAAAACAAATTTCCTTTCTGCATTCAGACTTACTAAAGTCATACAAATCCCTATTTACCTTCAGCTTGGAATATATAACTAAGCTTACTTTTCAAACATTATTATTTTACTTTACACAGGCAGAATAATAATTGACCGGGCAGTTCATAGCAATACAAAAGAACCACTTATCTATGTAAGTCCCCCCCTTTTTTTTTTCCTGTCGATGCAAAATGGGAGAATGACAGGCTGTGTGCAACAAGGCTTTCGTTGACAGTTGGCTACTCCGCGATCCCTACTTTCCCCGTGTAAGGCCTAAATTGTGACTATACACGAGAGAAGTCAAAAGATCCCCCGGAGTCCGCATAGTAACACCCCCCTTCTTGGAGAGAAACCTGGGCTCCAATTAGCCGCATATTACTGGCAACAGAAGGGTTAAGGAGAAAAAATCTCCTTCACCAATCGCCTGTCTTCCCTTCCGCCGTGGTTTGAGGATCTGTGGGGTTGAGCCAGACCCGCCCCAAACGCTCCCGCCGCAGCCGTGGAGATGTTCTGGGAGGGGACTTTATTCCTCCTGCGCCTCACCTGCTGCGCCGCCCAGGGCTGGATGGTCCGTGGGTTGGGCTGGACCCACCACCAAATGCCCTCCGCCGCCGCGCCGGTGGAGATGTTGCTGGGAGGGGCTTTTATTCCCCTCCTGCGCCTCACCCGCTGCGCCACCCGAGGGCGGGGTCCGTGGAGTGGGCTGGACCCCCCAATGCTCCGCCGCCGCGGTGGAGATGTTGCTGGAGGGGGCTTTTAATCCCCCTGCGACCCTCACCCGCTGCGCCGCCCAGGGCTGGATGGTCCGTGGAGTTTGGCTGGACCCACCCCAAACGCTCCTCCTCGCCGCCGCCGGTGGAGATGTTGTGGGGGGGGCTTTTATTCCTCCTGCGCCTCACCCGCTGCGCGCCCGAGGCTGGATGTCCGTGGGGGGGGCTGGACCCGCCCCAAAGCTCTTCCTTGCCTCGCGGTGGAGTGTTACTGAGGGGCTTTTATTCCTCCTGGCCTGCCTCCCCCGCGCGCCGCCCGAGGGCTGGATGGTCGTGGGGTTAGTTGGACCCGCCCCAAACGCTCCCCACGACCGCCGCCGGTGGAGATGTTTGCTGGAGGGGCTTTTATTCCTCCAGCGCCTCACCCCGCTGCGCCGCCCGAGGCTGGATGGTCCGTGGGATTGGGCTGGACCCCGCCCAAACGCTCCTCCTCCGCAGCCGGTGGAGATGTTGCTAGGGCTTTTATTCTCCCCGCCTCACCACGCTGCGCCGCCCGAGGGCTGGATGGTCCGTGGGTTGGCGGACCTGACCCCAACGCTCTCTACGCCGCAGCCCGGTGGAGATGTTGCTGGGAGGGGGCTTTTATTCCCTCCGTGCCTCACCCGCTGGCCGCCCGAGCTGAGGGTCCGTGGGGTTGGGCTGGACCCGCCCCAAACGCTCCTCCGCCACCACCGCCGTCCTGGGACTTTTTATTTGACGTGTTGAAAAAGATAGGTACAAAGTTCATTACCGCAATGCGCTATATTTATAATAAACAAAGGGCTTTTTTGATTGTAAATCAAGAGAGAACCCCAGAATTTGAAATAAAAAGAGGAGTTAGGCAAGGTTGCCCTTTATCTCCGCTTCTTTTTATTCTAGCAATTGAGGTTCTGATTAAAAGAATTAATGAAAATAAAAAGATAAAAGGGATAAGGATCAGAGGACATTCGGTAAAGACCAAAGTTTTTGCGGATGATGTTGCAGTAATCTTGGATGACCCGTTACAGGGGATTGATGCACTAAAATATGAATTGAGTTTATTCGGGGCATTAGCGGGCTTGATGGTGAATAAAGCAAAAACAGTTATGGTCACTAAGAATTTAACCACGGAGGAAGAGAAACAATTAGAACAGAAGTCAGGCTTTAAATTGGAAAGACAAATCAACTATTTGGGGATTAAAATTTCAAAGGATAACCTAAAACTTTTTGAAAATAATTATAGAACCAAGTGGAAAGAAATTAAAGAGAGTATGTACAGGTGGAATAGATTAAACCTTTCCCTTTTAGGAAGAATTGTGGTCACAAAAATGGTGATCCTCCCGAAACTTTTGTTCTTATTTTTGAATTTACCTATTACGATAAAGGCTAGCCAGTTTAGAGAGTGGGAGAAAGAGATGAATAGATTTTTGTGGAGAGGCACAAAACCTAGAATTAAAAGCTCTATATTAAAAGACCGAAAAGAAAAAGGGGGTTTTGCACTCCCTGACCTACAGGTGTATTATTGGGCATGTAGCGTAATGTGGCTCCAGAACTGGGTGAAATTGGATAATGAGGAAGTACTAAGTATGGAAGGCGTGCAACTTAGATATGGGTGGCATGCGTTTTTATGTTATAACCAACTGGGAAAAAATAAGGATTTTAACAATCATCCTATTAGAAAATCCCTATTACAGTTGTGGGTAAATTTGAAAAAGATATTTTACTTTAAAATTCCTATTTGGACCTCTACCCAGGAAGCTTTTTTTTGGTAAGTGGCTAATGAAGGAAAAGAACAGATATCTAACTTACCAAGATTGCTTAAAGAAAAACCAACAAGGAATTTGGACTCTAAAATCCAGGGAGGAATTAAATAATGAGGGGTTTGAGCTTAATTGGTTTAACTACTACCAGATTAATAATAAGTTTTCAGAAGACATTAGAACGATAGGAATAGAAGATCAGCGTAATGAATTAGATGAAGTAATTTGGCAGCCAGATAAGAAGAAAATCTCTAAATTGTATAAGCTATTAATAGAACGTAAGCTGGAACAAGAAACATTAAAAGATTATATGAGTAGATGGGCACAAGATCTAGGTAAGAATATCAACTTAAACGAATGGGAGAATGCTTGGAGAAAAACACAAGATTTCACAATAGCCCAAGAACCTAAAGAAAACTTACTAAAAATAATGAATAGATGGTACTATACACCCTGGAGAATTAAAAAGATGTACAATCTAAATTGCGGCAAATGTTGGAGATGCAACTTTGAAAAGGGCAATCTGATTCATATATGGTGGAAATGTAAAAACATCCAGAAGTTTTGGAAAGAGGTCCATAAATCAATACAGGACATATTAGAAATAATTTTTTCTTTGGACCCCAAACTCTACCTATTGAATATGACCACAATTCTAAAACTGGATGATGAAGAAAAATACGGGAGGGTTGTGCTCTATATGGTTACTGCGGCCAGGGTAGAGATTGCAAAACTGGAAATCATCTGCCATTCCCACGTGGGAGAATTGGATGCTAAAAGTAAATGACTATAGGATACTTGATATACTCTCTTGCAACGTTAAGAACTTTAGTAAGAAAAGATCCAAGGAGGACTGGAAAAAAGTTTTAGATTTTTGGGGAAAGGAATGGAATTTGAAAACGGAGCTTTTCTGTAATTAAAAGAGAAATTATTATGTTTTCTATTAAACCAGGTTGCAAGATCCGAAGGGAAAATCGTGATGGAAGATCCCATTACTAGGTCTCTCTCCACTCTTTGCTTTAAACTATATCTTGAGGATACTTAGATTATATTGGATACTATTGTTAACTAGATTTGGGGAATTAGCCGAGAACCAGGGGGAAATGAAAATGCAACGTTGCCAAATTTCAACCGGGATAATACAGTAATAATTTTATGAATTGTAAGAGACATTGTAGGGTGCAGGATGATTTATCCAGGAAACTACTTGTTGAGATATTTTAGTAAAGATTTCAGATATAGGGGACCTGATCTATTAGAAATGCTTAAGTGTGCCTGCATGAATTCAATAGTAAGTTTCAGAGTTTTTTGTTGTACATTCAAGCGATGGAGCTAGGTTGTCGGTGGTATGGTCAAGAAAGAAGTTCATCTTCCAATCGGAATGAAAGGAAGTCTATTTGAAGAAGGGTCCAGGAAGATCTGAAGATGTGTTGCAACTCCGCAATTATATGCTTTATTTTTTGTCTTATGTCGGGCGATATGTATGCATACGTTCTAGTCTGTATAAGCTTTGACAATTATAAGCAATGTTATTTTAATTATAAAATATTAATAAAGATTATTTGAAAAAAAAACCCATCAAGTTTCTGATCTATGCTTGTTAATTTGCCAAAAATAGCAATTACCGTTCTTGCAGTAAGTAAGCAATTCCTAGCAACTGTGTCTAAATCAGTCATATGGTTAATGCTGGTATCTGTGTCGAGGTTTAGGGCTGGCTCTGCATGCATGGCAAGAAAAGATGTTTCTGTA
>NC_056522.1:161905069-161929244 GCF_019175285.1 Sceloporus undulatus | reverse complement strand
AATTCAAAGTGCGGGTCATGACCTATAAAGCACTATATGACTTAGGTCCACTATCTGAAACACCCTGTCTCCTATACAACCCTGTCAGAATACTAAGATCATCAGGAGAACCCTGTGAATCTTGCCACTAATGCAGGTTCACTTGGTGAATACAAGAGAAAGAGATTTCTCAGTGGCTGCTCCCACCTCTGGAACTCATTTTCATGGGAGACTAGATTGGCTCCCTTTCTGATCTGATTTCACCAGCAGGCAAATACCTTCTTGTTCAAGCAGGCTTTTAATGAGGAATCACTCAAGGGAGGCTTCTTATTGGCGGGGTGTGTGTTTTATTTTTTTTTAACTTTTGTGTGCCTTTTAAATAATATAATACTGTTTTAACATTATGACTTTAACTGGGTTTTTTTTTTTTAATTCCTTTTTTGACATGCTTCCCACCCCAGAAGAAAGACAGCATATAAATGAAAATTCAAAAGGAGGAGGACAGAAGGGGAAAGTGGTAGTAGTAGTAGCAGTCCAACCTTGATAAACATCTACTATTTCTTACCCTACACACACACACACACACACACACACACACCTTGCACAACTATCAATCCCATTTATCAGAACAGATCTGCAATCCTCAAAGATTAAAACAAGACTGAGTTTCAAACATTCTTCCATTCCATTTAATTCATACTTGACAGATTTTACCAGATCTCCTCAGCAAAACTGATTCTCATCCCCCAAAATAGAACCCTAATGTTTGCTTGTTTTTAATGAGTACTGTATTGTCTTACTTTGCATTTTTCTGGTATTATACAGAGATCCAGCATGGAATTGTAATTTCTGCATTGGACTATGATCCTGGAAACCAGGGTTCAAATACCCACTTGAACATAAAAACCCACTGAGTGGCTGTGAGCAAGTCACACTCTCTGAGCTTCAGAGGATGGTACAAGCAAACCCCCTCTGAAGAAACTTGCCAAGAAAACCTTATGATAGTTCTGCCTTAGGTTGCCATAAGTCAAAATTACTTGGAGGCACACAGCAACAACAAATAGGTATTATTTAGGGATGTGCAATATCCTCCCCTCCCCAATTTTTGTGGAAGAATTAAAAAAGAAGTTATGCTAAATCCATGATTATGGTATTCTTAAGAAGGGAGTTCAGGGATTTATGCACCACTGGTGATCACAGATCGGAGCAATGGCATGTTTTCAATCGCCTTTGTTACTTCATTTCACAAGCCTTTCCATGGATAACGTGGGAGACATCACCAAAGGCTTACAGTAGAACATAGCACTGAAACGATTGTACAGTCATGTTCTTAAAATTATTTTTTAAACAAACAGTTGTACATTTTTTCCAGTAGCACTGCAGGGTTATTGCAGTGGTGGGGGAGCATCTCATCTTCTGTAAGCTATCCCTATTGTAGTTTTCAGACCTGCAGTTTTCTTTCGAAGTTTTCTGCCTTTTTTTCACCTTGAAAAAAAAAGGTGTGTTTTGGGGGAGGGTGATCCTAAATGTGTTGCTAGCGATGCCCTAAATTTGGAGGCTCATTGCACTGAACAGTCTAACTTAGACCCATGCTATTCTTTCTTGGTTTCAAATGCATACTCAAGCCAAGGCATTTATTTGTCAGTAACTGTTCAGTTCCTGTGTGCCCTTATATAAGATTAAAATATTAAATAAAACTCTTCCACCAGATCTTCTTTTTCTTTATATGTTGTCTGGGGATGTAGATAAAGCTCACTAACTAAACAAAAACTAAAGTCTCTTTCACACTACACAGTTATAGGATTATGATCCCACTTTAACTCTCATGGCATCTTCGGTGGAATCTGTGATTTGCACGAAGAGTATTTAGAATTCTTAACCAGAGAGCTGATCAGAGCTAATCTGATCAAACTATATATCCCAGGTTCCATAGCATTCAGCCATGGCCTTTAAAGTGGAATAAAGCAAGGCTGGGTTTCAAGCCTTTCCCCATTCCATTGACAGATTTTCCAGATTCAGGTTACAGTGTTATAGCCATGTAATCTGAAAGAGACTAAAAGATCCAAGTTTGCAGAAACTAAACTCATGTCCACCAACCTTGCCCTCCATGAATGTTTTTGGTTTGCTCAATTCGTAGCTAAAGCATGTATTGTTGTTGTTGTGTGTGCTCAAGTCGACTCCAACTTACGACGATCCTATTTTAGGGTTTTCTTGGCAAGATTTGTTGGAGGGGTTACTTTTGCCTTCCTCTGAGGCTGAGAATGTGTGACTTGTCCAAGACCACAAGTGGGTTTCTATGTCTAAATGGGGAAGTCTGGATTCCCAAAATCACTACACTATGCCGTGGTAGATCTAACTTAAAATTCTTTATAAAAATATTTTTATTAGAATTGTAGAAGTAATAATTTAATTTAATTTGTTTTGTTTATATACCGCTATTCCAAAGATCATAGCGGTGAACAGCAAGTAAGCTAATTAGCAAGTAAGCAAGTACACCAAGAAATTTCAATAGGCAAAACAGCAATAGACAAGAATTCATTAAACAACCAAGATGATGGTGGCAAAATAAACCACCAGCAAGTAATCATTAAAATACAACCGTATGCTTGATATCCTAAGAGAGGGTCCAGTTTATTAATCCTTAACATCATTTCATGGGTTTCCATGTATGTGCAGAGGGGAATAAGAGTCTCTGTTCTCATTTAAATGACAAAAAAAATTGGATACCACTTAAAATTCTTCACTGTTCCTAACTACAGAAATATTAGTTCTTTGACATGCTGTAACTGTCCACTTCTGAGGATTTGCGAGGTTTTTCTATGAGGCTGGATGTTGCTGTTGCACTTTTTATCAAATTCCAGAATGTCGACTAGTACCCTGTGACATGAATCTTAATAAACTGTTAATTTTAAAGTTGAGTATGACTTTTATTTTTAATATGTTATTGTTAAAATGTGTTATTCCACCCCATTTGTTACCCTGTATTCTGTAGTTTATTATTTATGTGTTCCACATGACTGCAAATAAAATTTCTCCATCTGATCTGCTTTCTAAATCTCCTCCAACGTGACCAAGCAAAATGCACACTGGTGCAAAATTATGTAAAATAAAAGAAGGCCTGTTACAGACAGCCAAAATAAAGCTGCTTCGAGTCACACCGTCCACGTGGAGGTAGTGTTTCAATGATGCATGGTCCTAAGCGTCAGAAGTCGCACCAAAGCCACGCTCAGCCCTAGGACTGGAACATGGCTTGTTGGCTTCTGGACTCTTAGGATGCTGCATCATTGAAACACCATACCTCCACTGTGACTCGAAGCAGCTTATTTTGGCGTCTGTAACAGCCGAAGTTTCTTTCATCTCTTTACCTATGATTTAAAAGAGAGAACATGTGTGTTGATGTATGTATGTTGATTTGCACCAGTCCACTACCATTGCAGAGTTCACAGAGCAAATAGATGCCCCCCCCTGTTCCCAAGCAGCTCAGATTGAAAACAAACATCAATTTAAAACCAAAGACACGAAGGATAAGGAAGGGGGTTGCCGTGAGCACCCAGAAAATAAGTGCATATTCTTTTAACTTGGTTACAGTTACCAGTTAATTGAGGATTAAATGAATAAAATGAAAAACTTACAGAAAAGTTGTGCTTTGAGAAGGAACCTGAAGTGAAGAAAAAGGAGCAACATGGACTTTTTGATGAAGGATCCATGTGTGTGATCTAGACACAAGATAGTCAATGTCATGATGAGTAGACAAGAATTTCAGAAGACTGAATGCTGTAGATTGAGGGACACAAGGATGAAACAAGAAAAAAGGGCTGAAAGTTAGATAGAAACCAGTCGTGGTAGCTTAAAGGCACTGAGTGTCATAGACTGTTGTGGGCAAAAATTCTGCTTAATAACTCTATCATTTTAAACCCTATTTAAAAGGCAAATATCGGCCTGAAGAGTTATAATCCGGGTTTTAAACAGAATAGGCTTGACAGATCTCCACCAATGTGATTTGGACATATCTGGCCCACATGCTGATTCTTAGCCTCTAATTCCCCCCCCAAACTCCAACCCCTTTCATCAATGCTCTGGCTTTCAGTGTGTTCAATCCTTATCACAACCGATATGCCAACTAAGCAATAAATAAATAAACGGAAATATTCCCACAAGATCTTAATCTGTCAAAACACTCACCATGGCAGGATGTTAATCCTTATTATCCTGAAAAGATTTCCTGAAACCATGCACTTGTCCCATATTTTCTTATCTGTTGTTCTTGTGAACATGTCTAATTTCTTGATATGAATGATTCATTTATTCATAACTTGTGATTATAATTTTAGTGGCATTTCTATCCCTCACAAGCAAATAACTATGGCGCCCAAGTGATGTGTCCCGACACTTCCTCTAATTACAAATGTGCTCATCACTCATATCAACTCAGAGACTCCTACTTTAGAGAGTCCCATGGTGAAAGAAAACACTGGGCCACCTTATCTTTCTTCTAATAATAATAATATAATATAATAATAGGATTTATTTATATGCCACCCACTCACTGGGAATCCCGTGGCTTACAACAGAGGGATAATAGACAGTTCCCTCCCTCACCAGCTCACTTTCCACCAGCGACTTCTTAGGATCCTGATACCTTATATCAGTTCTTCAGAGAGCATTCTACTCCCCAAATGTGAAAATTATTAGATCTTGGATACTCCGACTCATTTTGTTACAGACTGACATATATCTGACCTCATGTGTGGCCAATCTCCCTACAAATTAATAGATGAAGAGATAATCAGCTAGCTGGGGTAAGTTACAGTATACACTGGAGGTTCAATTAGGAAATGTATCCTTTGACAAAGTTTCTCTGAAATGCATTGTGAACGGAGAACCTTTCTTTATACCGTAGTTGGTTCCCAGGGAAACATATATAGTGTATTTTTTACACCACATTCCTATTACCCAAACATCCTAGGCGCTCTATTTTCAGTCATTATGTGGAGCATTTCTGACTTGACCACAGATGGTAGTTCCCAGAAGGAGTTGGAAATTAATTTTTTCATGCTTTTAATGTAATTGGTTTTGTTCTGGAAATACATCATACCTGCCTTGACCCATTTCTGTGTGTAAATGATATTAGATAAATATTTTACAGTGCACATCTTCCGCTTAGGCGAAAACCTATGGCACAAGTGCAGGGTGCGCACTCGGAGCCCTCCTGTGGGACATGTGCCATTGCCCCAGCATAGAGTTGCCATAGTTTGTTACTAGAAGCCAGAGGGACACGGCACTTTGCAATAACTAGTGGGTTTGGATTGCCGTTTCGGCATTCGGCCTCTAAAAGGTTCACCATCACTGGCTCTTAAGTGATGAACCAGGGTTGGCTAATACTTTAGGTAAAGTTATATAAAAAACAAATCTCACAAAGCAGGAATCAAACTAACGACATTTATTTAGACACACCAACAATACTCCACAATATCCAGAAGTGTAAATGAGGATGGGCAACTATTGCAGGTCCAGGGGCCATCTTTGTGCCCTGCCGCCTCCAGGTCAATAGATACTCAAAATCTAAAGAAGAAAAAATCCAAGTGGCCCGAAATACACTTCTGATTTCAAAAAATGTTTGTTTCATTTTGTTTTTAATCACAGGGAAGGCCTTGTCACCTACAGGCTCCCAGTGCAGAAAATTCACCTTCTTTTTCAGCCAGCACAAAAGACTTGACCTAGAACTCAAGAGACACTGAAGCCATAAAATATCCTTGGAATCACACTTTGCCCACTCCTGCTTGTTGTCTTTTCCTCCAGAGCATTTCAATTTTGGCACTCTAAGGTGAATTTATCGGCAAGGTTGTTCGGCAGTGTGTGTGTGTCTTTGTTGTCATTGCCTTCCTCTGAAGTTGAGAGAATGTGACTTGTCTAAAGTCACTCAGTAGATTTCTAAGGCTGAGCAGGGATTTGAAGTTTGGTCTCCCAAAGTCTAATCTAAATTTGGTCTCCTAGAGTCCTAAACTCAAACCATACACCATTGCTGACTTGGTTTAGATATTTCAGCCTATTTTCTGGGGACGCTAGTAACATACATTGCAGGGTCAATTCTCACCCGGGGAGACATTCCAAAGACACAAACATGAAGAGAGGCCTGACAGAGGAAGAGAGATACTCAAATTATAACATGATCATGATGAAAGAGAAGAACTGCTGGACTGGTTCCCTTCCCACCACCTTTCCTTCTCCTTTTGTTGTCATGTCTCTTAGATTGTAAGCTTGAGGGCAGGGAACCGTCTAATTAAATGATCATATGTACAGTGCTGTGAAATTTACAGCGCATATATAACTATAAGCCATAATAAAATAATCCTAAAATAATATAATACATATAATAATAATAGGTCTAAAGAAATGCTTTAAACACAAACAAGAGATAATACAGAGTCAAAAAGGGTCAAGAAATGATACACATAGCGAATCTGGTTTTTTTCCCTTCCTGCCTGTTATGAGACCTCCACTACCCAGACTCTCTACCCCACTAATTTTGGTGCTGAGCTATCCACATTTCAGCAGCATGAGGTCTTTTGAATGGCAGTGGAGGTTTTTAACCAAGTCCATAGGGATGTGTACCTGTTTTTAAACCAGTCTCTTTTTCTGGAACCCTCCAACCTGTTGATTCTCATTGAAACCAAGTGTTGTTCTTTCCATGTGCCTTGTTGATAATAAAAAACACAGGTTGTGTATCCTTAGTGTGGTTTCCACTTCCAGCAGCAAATTCAGTGCAGTGTGGTGCAGGGGAAGAGTGCAGCCCCCTGTGGTTCAGAGGGGAAGAGAAAGTTGGCCTGTGATCCAGCCCACTTGCCTCGCTCTGTTTTAAACAACGGATTGTTCCCCACAACATTGAAAACATGCAAAACTATCTCTACCTATTTACGTAGGTGGTGCAATTCCTGTGGTCTGTCCTGAAGAAATCAGAAAAAGTCTCAGTTCCTGTGAAAAACAAATAGTTCCCTTTCGTCAGAAGCAATTATTTTCAAAAATTACTTTGATCCTTGTCCTGTCTCTGTCACTGTGGATATTTCTATGTCTAATCCTAAACATTTCCTTCGGGTCAAATGGTTCTCTTGGTTCTGGGGCTTAATGTTATTGTGTTTTTTTTTAAAAGAACTCTTTTTCTTCCCTATGGGTTCAGTGATCTTAGGGGGAAAGCAGACCGACAAATGCAGTGTCTTCCCCAATGACCTCGAGGGCATCGCATAAGCATGATGCATGCTCCCAAGATGCTTGGAACCGCTGTGAAGCCGCCCCACTGCCCTCATGGTGGAAGTTTTTTTGGTGCTCCCAGCCGCATGGTGTTTAGACCCGTTGTGCCACTAGAGCTCTGCAAAACCACCGCCACAGCAGCAAAGGCACCTTTGGGGCTTCTGATGCTTTCTTTTGTGCTGTGAAAATGCCAGGTTGGGGGTGTGTGGTGTTGTGAGGTGCCATGTCCTGCAGCTCTGCGGCGGCCCCAATCCCGCATTTTTTGTCTGTTTGTTTTGGCCCTTAGTATTTTTATAAACTTAAGACATGCCCTGTTAGACAGTATGGCTCATTAATACATGTTAGTTTTTTTATAATGGATTAATCTATTTAACGATTGTGTTACGTTTTGGTAGTAGATAGAGATGTCATTTTCACTTTTTTCCACATTTGAATCTTCTAACTTTTCGAAAACTCTCAGTTCAAAGGCACTGAAATAAATATCAGGCATCCCCAGCTAGAGCTGGTTTTAGATGTAACATTACATGAAGTAAAAAAATAGGGTGTATGCAAGTCTTACTATTGCCTGTTGACATGGTGACTCCATGAATTTCATAGGGTTTTTTAGGCAAGGAATACTGGAGCAGTGTTTGGCCAGTTCCTTTCTCTGAATGCATGAAACAACACCCTACCGTAAATCTGGTATTTATTGGTGGTCTCCCATCAAAGTACTATTGCAGGGCTGACACTGCTTAACCTCCAAAATCAGCGGGATCTCCTGTTTTTAGGGCATTCTGCTTGGGATTATACCTTCATAAAAACCATTTTGTCCTCTGTGTCGAAGTTGGTGATTGAAAAACTTGTTATGTGTTTGACTATCATTCACAGTTCAGGATTGTCCCTTATTAAATTGCATGTGGACTTTTGGGTGGAAAAATAATAATTTTCTCTACATTTTGTTCAGAAAATATATCTTCTGCACAGAACAAGCTTCAATGTGAAGATTCTTGTCCATCTAAAATTTTCCTCATTGGGGTTTCCTGACATTCAAAATCATTCAAATACTTTGATATTCTCCCCTTCCCAAAGAAAGAAATGATCAGAGAAAAGCTAGAAGACTTATGCAGGTATGAGCCAGCATCTCCTCTATGAGAATCCTCCTTCTCAGCAGTTCTTTCACAGCATCTCTGTGTGACAAGTGGGCTTCTCTCAAGGATGTGTACGTGTGAAAGATTCACACCTTTCTATTTTAGGTAACAGACTCAAATATTTAAAGCATGACAGTGGGAAATACCAGTTTTGGAAACAACCACACCCACCCACCCAGGTAGACAGGATTGTGGAAAAAGACCTTGGACAACCGACTGCAGTGAATTCTCACTTGTTTTGAATTCCAAAAGTAGTTTATCTGTTTTGTTTATATAATATGCCACCTTTCTCCCCAAGTAGGACTCAAGAAATCACTTAAAACATGATACAATTCATTGTCACATTTAAAGCCGTATAAACTTATATAAAACAGTATAAAATTCATTTTAACACATACAAAAGTTAAAAAAATAAAAACAGCCCATAAGAAACCTCCCTGATAGTGATACTAAAAGCCTGCTTAAACAAAAAGTATTTGCCTCTGAAAGCAGGGAGGGGGGCATCTTATCTAATGTGAAGGGATTCCGAGGGGGAGTAGCCCACTGAGAAGGCTCAATCTCATGGCCTCACCAAGCATGCGTGTAGGGTAGGATTGAGTTAAAGCCTTCCCCTGTAGATCTTAGCACCCTTGCCATTCAGTATGGGGAGACATGGTCTTTCAAATGGCCCCGACTATAAACAATATAGGTCTTCATATGACCGCACTTTGAATTATATCTACAAACAAAACGCTATCCAGTGAAGCTGTTCAAAGAGAGAGTTACAATAATAGTCCCAAGTGTGCTTGCTATCAATGGCATCTGTTGGTATGGCCAGATCTGACATCTCAGGATGGCATAGCTGGCAGACTAGTTTTAGCTGTGCATACACCCCTGGACCTGCTGAACCTGGACATTCAAGATAGAGTTGAGTTGAGGAGAACACCCCAAGCTGTGATTCTGAGATTTCAGGAGGTGTTAACTCTATCCAGCACTGGCAAAGTCCCTATTTCCTGATCTGCCCTTATGACTAACCAGGAGCATTTTGTCTTGTCTGGATAAAGTTTTTAATTTGTTTGTCCTCATCCTTACTAACAACAAAACATGGTTCGTGCTGTACTACTTCCTTTGAATCAGATGGAATGAGAGAAATAGTTGGATGTCTGAATATACTGGTGGCACTGCACCCAAAACTACAGATGACTTCTCAATGGTTTCGTGTAGAGTTAAACATCACAAGGGACAAAAACAGAATCTCAGAGGGAGATACCCAGAGCAATGAACAAAAATCCCTCAGCACCTCTGAGTTCACCCCTGCTAGAAGAAAGATCGAACCACTGCATAACAGTCTCCCCATCTCAGAGAGTAGGCCCAGAATGATACCTAGTTGATGATATTGAAGCCTCTGAGGGTCCGAGAAAACCACGGAATTCCTCTCATATCCCGTTCCCTGTATAGGTCATCCACCAAGATGACCAAAGCTTTCCTCTTCCTTCACAAAGCCTGAAGCCAAATTGAAATGGATCTAGACACTCTCATCTCATTTTTAAAAACCCCCAGAGCCAGGAAGCCACCACACACTGCATACCTTGCCCAAAATTGGGAATAGCCAATAACTATTTATTATTGGCTTCACCACGATTCCCCTTTAGCAGAATGGACTTCCTTGCTGCAGTGAGGTATTCAACACCTCCCCTTAACCACTTTATTGGTCCCCCTCCAGAAGCTAGGAAGAGCAAGGATCGGTATACACATGGTGGCTTTCACTTCTCCAAGGAGCCTCCACATTGTTAGGCTGGCAAACTGAAATATATCCAATAATACAGGAAAAAACAGGCACCAAGCTATGTTCACTGGACCTATCTCAATTACAACATCTAAGTCAGAGCAAAATCTGACGCAATTTTGATGGCAAATGTCTTGCAAATTTTTCAGTGGTCTGTTGAGTGGTCTTTATCTTCTTCTGTGTGCCCCTGCCACTCAAGGCACAGCTCAGAGAACAGTTCTATCAGATGCAATGCTCCTCAGTATAATTTCTTCACTGCCCCATCACATTGTAGGCCTTCCAATGAGTCTGACAACGTGTTCCGCCGACTAGCTCCAAATTTTCCACCGTCCATCATCGCTCTGGTTTCTGTTTCACTTCTTTCATCCCGTCGCTCCCTAGTAAGCCAGGCCAGGAGTCTCACTTGGCTGCACTTCCTGGTGGTGGTTGCCTTGGGGCAGTTGTGTCACCAACCTGACAGGAGCAATTCACTCTTTTGGGTTTTTGATACAACAAGGCCAACTTCATGTTGTGTTGACATGGAGGAGAGGTGTCTTGGTTAAAAGAGTGTGATTAATAAGCTTCGGTGTGTTTACAATGAGTCTGACCAAAATGCTGCTCTATCCTGCAGCCTTTGTCAAAGCCCTGGAGAGGGGGGAAGAGGCACCAGTCATCTCAAATGCAGTATGAGCTGTATTAAAATGAGCGGATGGATGAGGTATAGCTCACATTGATTGCAAGCAGCATCCATGAGATGCAGAGGAATTTAAAACAAAATTAATTAAGCATCCTCTGGCTCAGAAGATGATCCATAGAGAGGAGACATCTAAGCGCCTTCAGTATCAGCAAACCTTGCATGCCTTCTGATGTGCCACTGCAGCAAAAAAATATTCAGCATGTTTTAGCTCAGGGGACTGCAATCAAGAGTATTGGTAAATAGTATTTGCTCTAGAGATACCTATTAGATGGAGATATAATCAAACCATTGTATGGTCTGCAGATCTAAACATTCAGATTAATAGCATGAAAAAAACAGATTAGGTTTGCCCAGTCCACTTATTTTACAAGAAATGAAATGAATAAGCCAATTACGAGTTGTAAATTTTTCCTTAAGTGAGGTCTGGTTTTAAAAGCCCTAAAGCTGGATTAAATACAATTTATATTATAGGGGCAAAGCATTCATAAAACAATGTGTGTTTTTGTGTGGGATTGCTGACAATGTCAGGCATTTAACAAACCAAATTTGGCTATACTTGTCACATGGCACCTCTCCGCTTAAAATGATCCCTGATGTTTTTGTCTGCATAAACCAAAATTATTTTTCTAATATTTCTTAACTATGTTGGTCATTACAAGATTCAGTACCCAAGTGTAACCTAGAATTATGCCTTTCAAAAATATTTATTATAATTTTCAACATATAGAGAAAAACATATTTGAGATAGTTTATATCAACATAATAAAACTCTTAATAAGCACTTTTAACCATTTCCCCCTCATGATTCCTATGCACTGAATAATGTAGGATCTGTAGGGATCATGAATTCACCTACGTAATCCTGATTTACCAGGCAGCAGCCTCTACAAGGGATGAAGTCTATTCTCAGTCAATCATGATGCAGGAAAATGATGTTTCCACCAGCCTCCTGTGACGATCTCACAAGTACCCTGGTTCTCGCTGTCGCACTAGAGATTGCTTGCAAGAGGGGTGGAAAATACAGTCCCTGTTGCTTGCAGTGACGCTGCCCCGAAGTCAAGCTAGGCATAAGACATTACTTAGTACGCAAATAAGGCAATTAAATGGTAGGCAGTAGAATTTCAGTCATGGTTGCACAGATGTATTCATGCTCTGCAAGAAAATAAAAGATTACATCTTGGGAGCAGGCCATCGTGGATCAAATTAGGGGTGCTTAATAATAGGGAGACAAAATGAGGGCATTATCCTCCAAATATGATTCTGCCTCCTAATTACAGACATGTCTTTCAGTCCCCCATTTTTAACATTGCAAGGAGTGGGACAATGAAAATTGTTAACAGTTATTTTTTGTTCACATTTCCATTCCTCACATTGCCTGCCTCTTTTTTCTAGGTGCCTAAACAGTGGGTCCTCCACGTCCCACTGGGGTTAAGGGCACAGGTCCTGTGAAAGTGGAAAAACTGCATTTAAAAAACAAACAACGTTTTTTCTTAGGTAGCAGAACACGGCCAGGAATCTCTCGGTCTCCAGTGCAACTGTACTGATCAATATCTGCTGGACATTGACCATGGATTGCACTGGAGGCAGTACAAATGTCTAGAGAAGTGTTCTCTCTAAGAATCTCTACATCTTCCAGTGTAGCTATTGTGAAGTTGGACCACAGAGTCACACCGGATGACCTAAATATTGCTAGAGAGAACATAATAATCAAAATCTGTGAAGTTTATCGCACCGGGTTCTCGGCCCGTCCCCGCCAGGAAGGACAACGAGTGGGGGACGGATTTTACTGACACACCCGTCCTCACTTCGTTCTGTTCCCCTCCTTCCTGCCCTTTTCGTTCCAGAGGGAAGCTTTTTGAACAACTGTTCAGAACGTTCTCAAAATTTCTCCTCTTTGGATTAAGAACGGAAGAGAGGGGGAATGGAAGAATGAGGGGGTATGCGGCGGTAAAATCCGTCCCCCACTCGTCGCACTCGGCCTGCTCTTCCGTTCGTTTCGAACGCACAGAAGGAACGCAGGTGATACATTCTGTGAATAATCAATTCCCAAAGATGAGTTGCAACTTAGGATGAAGTCCTTCTTCTAAGTGTTACTGAAGCTTTAGTTTCGCATGAAATTTGGGGAATGAAGAAAATGTCACTGAGCAGATTTTTAGGGAGGGGAAGCAAATTTAGGGATTCTACGAAGTATGAGCAGGCTGAGATGATGATGCTAACAGCAGATTGTGAAAAGCAATTGCACAGGAGCTTGGACTTCCTTCAGCTGGTGTGGCTCCTGGCTTTCTAAGTTGGGTTTTTAGGGTGTCAAATCAGTGATGTGCTATGATGGACAGATTTTGCCACTGTGTGTCCCCTTCTCTCCTCTGCCAAGCAAGTCTGCTGTTGCTGCAGGATTTTGTTTTTGTATTGCATTTGCTTTTAATTCCTTGTTAAGGAACCACAACAGAGAAATACTTCAGGGATGGAACATTTAAAGCGAATCAGGGCTCTGCCTGACCTGAGGGTGACAGTACATGGGGGTTCAGGGGAGACCGTTTTTTATGTAGCCCAGCATGGTCTCAACGCCATAGAAACTCTCCAAACCAGTGTAATCATTTCTGTATAAATGACATTTGTTCTTGGCATTATGGCCCACATAATATAAGTGAAAAACTGAGGAGATGCTAAACTTATATTAATGCTGCAACACTTACAATGCTCTGCACCGAGTAGCTGTCATTAAAATTACATCTCTTTTGGGGGGGGACAACAAGGTGCGGGCTTCTAGCCAATCAGACCGGAGTGAGTCTGAAGGTTGTTTTGTTGATCCTGTCAAAGAGAGGCATTTTAATATGCTGCTTGAAATATGTGCCACCTGCTACTTTTATTGCTATAATTGTACGATGCAACCAGCGCTTGTAACTTCTTACCATGTTTAAGAGACCAATAAATCAAGTGTTCATGGGTTTCAGTCCCACAGATCACCCTCTTTGCCACAAAACTGAAGGTGTAGGCTACAATCCCAATGTTTTTGTACATGACACTGAGCTTTATAGGACAATGTCAAAAATAACCACAAAAACTATTGTTGATTTGGAATTATTTCCAGCTACTCCATTGTTAATTATGAAGAAGAAAAAAGAGACTCTGAGAAGGCAAAATAGCTAAACATGGAGGTTTGAAATCCTAATAGACTGCATTAGTTCTTAGTTTTTAAAAGCCACAATTGGCACCTGCCTCATGCGACTTTACCCACTAAGCCAAGTTGCCTTAGTGATAGCTAAACGCTCAAGTGATGTTTTGAACTGCTCGGCATTTGTTGTTATTTATATTTATAGCAATATACGTCTCTGCTGCTTCATTATCACGTGCAAGAAATAATAATTCAAAGGTTTTTCAGTGCTTGGTAAGATTATGAGTTTTTCAAAAAATTATTACAAAATATTTTAAATGCACCTTTTTTCAGTAGGTTTTCATAGTATTTTCGCTATTGTTTTTGGAGATCATTTTTGTACAAACCTTTTTTCCATGGACAACTTTTTTGCACCGAAAGCATTTGCAACAGACTATGTTGTTGAGAGGCAGCATGGTGTAGGTTTTGAGTGTTGGAGTACAACTCTGGAGAGACCCGGGTTGAATCCCTTCTCAGCAAAGGAAAAACACCTGGCAGACCTTGAGCAAGTCACACTCTCTCTGACTAGTGAAGAAGCAAAGGCAAACTCCCTCATGAACAAATCTTGCCAAGAAACATGTGATGTTTGTCTTAGGGTTGTCATAAGTTGGTGGCCTGGCTTGATGCACACAACAACAATGATGTTTTAAGCACAAATTAATTTTTGAAAGGAAGTCCTAAATGCAAAAATCAGAGTGTATGCGGCCTATATTTTACCTCTTTGCACTTTCAGTTTTTTATTTTTCCTATTTGTCCTTTTAATTGTGTATCATGTTTTGGTGGTTCTTTTCTATTTATCATATAACAGCAAGTTAGTGCTTTGATATACCATGTATTTGTATCTTTTTTGCTTTTAGCGTATTGGAGGGAGGGAAGAGTTCCAGCTGGAATGATGTGTAGATTTTAGTTATACTTGCCCATTGTATGTTTGGACATTGAAAAGATCATTTAAATTTGTTGGTTGCACAAATTGTGGCTTCTTTCAATTATGACTGAATTGATTCTACGTTAGAATGCCTGGATTATCTCTCTTGTATATAACAAATGCCATAACAAAACGTATTGTGCCTTCTCCAGGTGCTTTCTTGAGCTCCTACACAGAAAGGCACGTATAAAGAAATGAACAAACAAAGGATAATTTTGGAAGTTAGGTGCTATAATCTATGTGTGATGGAAACCTGAAATTACCTTGAGGTAAGAAATTCCATTCCCTATAGTCAAGCATGGCCTTCAGACCTAAAAAGCCTTTTCTTTTTCCATTCTAAGTCTATGCTCCGATGAGGAGATTCTACACTAGACCATTGTTCTTCCTAATTCAAGTATTGCGTGTCCCCAAAAACCCTAATGGACTTCTACTTACTCCATTCATTTCATCTATTGTTTTAGGATTAGTCATGGACCACGTGTAGTCAGTGTGCTGCATGTGAGCCCAGGAACCAAACTTTTGTGACCTCTGAAATTCCACACCCAAAACCCAATACCTCACATTAAAAAAAAAAACAGCATGATTTTTGAACAATGTTTACTGTCAAATGAGGCCGAAAACGCTCAACACATGAAATACCCACCATATAATTACTGCAGAACCCTGTCCTACTCCAATATCTCAATTTTCTCTGCATTTCCTCTTAAACGTAATTTCCTCTTACCTTTTAAGAGGAAAGCAAAGAAATTGGGCCTGCTCTGTAGAGGTGTAATCCATTGCCCATTGGCACTAATGAGTTGCCCATTTTTCTCTTGGGCAATAACCTTTGCTTCAGGATATAACAGTGTCCCAGGGGCCACATGCACCACTCCCAAGGTTGTTTTTATAGCTGTCAAACCTTTCAGATTCTCCAGAGCACCCTTTGCTGCTGCTCAAAAAGAGATTAACATTCTCTCCGAAGGAGAGCAGATGAGTATACGGACACTTGTCCCAACAATCATTTCTGGTGTTTTGTTTTAATGTGAAGTATTGGGTTTTGGATTACTGGGTTTCAGAGGTTACAAAAGTGTGTTCCCCAGGCTCACATGCAGCACACTGACTACACTGTGCCCATGCATACCTAAAAATAATCGAAGAGGATGTTTGATTAAAAACCCATTTTTCAAACCCAGCAGGGATTTCTCTCCACTTCCTTTTGTTGGCTTTGGTTTCTTGCAGTCCTTGGACCGGGTGATCCACAGGCAGAACACCTGCCCCTCTAGCCGCTCTATCTGTAGCCCTCCTTATTCTCGGGGATCATAAAAATGATAAGATTCACTTCATCTTATTCTACAATGGACAACATTACCAGCCCCCGTCTTTCAGGCTTCCTCTGCCCTGTTACCATTCGCAGTGCCGCAGACACACCCAACATCTCAACGCATTCTCTCCGGGAACTACGCAACAGCATACGATTTACATTCTGCACCACTTAATAGTGAACTCAGCCCTCTCTAAGCCGTTTTACAATCTGTCAGCCGATTGCCTCCCACAAGCTGGATACTCATTTTACTGACCTCAGACAAGATGAAGCGGGTCAACCTTGGCGCCCTGGGATCGCACTCACAATGTGCGGCTGCAGCACAGCATTAACCATTGTGCCACCAGGGCTCCTTCTAATCTCCCATCTACTTCTTTGCATTTACAAAAAAATAGAAATTGGGGGGTCCCCAAAGAAATCATTGCCACTGACGGAAAGACGTCACTCCGCAGTCATCAATTGTGCGATTCACACCATCCATAATGCCAACAGAATATCATGAAAGAGCAAAATATTCCTATCTGCCATCTGGCAAAACACACAACCTAAAAACCACAATAAAACCTGTCTTGATCAAGGCAGCATTCTTTTGAATCTAAGCAAAGTGATCTCTCGTCTCAACCAACACCAATGACATTTCACTTTGACACCTCTGTTACACACTTATAGACTCTTGGAATTCCTACAGGCCATATTTGTTGAGATTTTTCAGGAACAAGCAAAAACTGTGCGTCGAAAGTTTAGATAG
The DNA here is from genome assembly GCF_019175285.1 of Sceloporus undulatus. Taxonomy (NCBI): domain Eukaryota; kingdom Metazoa; phylum Chordata; class Lepidosauria; order Squamata; family Phrynosomatidae; genus Sceloporus; species Sceloporus undulatus. The sequence goes on along the minus strand of NC_056522.1, from coordinate 161,912,328 downwards.
CCATGAGACTACACCAAAACAGCAGCTCTGTGTTGGCAGGAGGAAAATAAGCCCATTCCATCCCCAATCCCTACAAACTGTTTAGATTATCCGCACGGGGCCAAAATGGATGAAAAACCGAACTCACGTCCAAGTCAAAGCCAAGAGTAAAAGAGTTTCCTTTGCTCTAAATCTTGGGAAAAACTATGGGGAATCCCCTGAGCCTTGGGACTGTGTGGCTGATGTGGGATAGGAAAGGAGCATTGGCAGATGGGTGACTGCTAACCTCTTCTCACCCGAATTCAAATCTCCGCTGTAGCACTTTCACTTTCAATTTCACATTGGTGCCTTCTGGTTACCATTCCCTTTGCCGATGTGCCACATTGATTCCACAAGGCACAACATTAGACTATTAGCACAACAAAGCCACATCAGTACAACAAAACCATCACTACAGTGCCACTGACACTCCAATAGGATGATTTGTTTGCCCTCCCCAGTCAGCCCAAAAGAGGGGAGAATCTCCTTCGGAGTAGGCCCGGACAGTGCATTGTGGGTGCCAGTTGTGTAGACAGTGGATCTGGAAGCACCAACGGTAGACAGGTTTTCCCAACAATGAGGACACAACCATAGAGTGAGTAAGACAAGCTGTTACAGTGGACTGTAAGGTAAAAACTTTTAATTTCCTAGACGCCTCAATAGTAATACTCACATACAAATTCACAGACGAAACCAAGTAGATCCTAAAAACTTACAGAGATGCCGAGCAAAAACAGTCAGCTTCCTCCTTTCCTGGTGGTAGGGCCGTTTCTCACTGACACCAGTTGTCCCTGAACCATTGTCTTGAGCCTAGCCCATCCAGTGTGACATTCGCCAAGCACGGGGTGAGGCTTTAGGGTACCTTGCCAGTGTACAGTCCGTGCTTGCCCCATTACTTAGGAGTTTATCGCATCGTGTTCCAAGAACGTTTTGGACACCCGATTGGAACAGAACACTTTCCAACTTTCTACCGCAGTTATGTCCCCCATCGGGTTCCATCGGGTTCTACATACCCCTCACAGTGTTCCATATGTGTTCCTCGGAGCGGAAGGTATGAGAAAGTGATCCCCGCTTTGTGGACACGTTTTAAAAACGGTCCAAAGCACTGTCAGAGCCGGTATGTAATCCGTTCTTACTTCCGTTCCCATGTTCTGCTTGTTGTGATTGCTTGAAAGGTACTTCCCTCCTGCATTCTGTTTCCCAAGCTCTGCCTGGCCCGGATGGGGCTTTCGATTGCCAGCGCCTCCAAAGCCTGGCTGGGACTTGAGAGAGGCTGTTCCCCGCTCTATCCTGGCCTGGACAGTTTAAATGTAGGACCTTCTTTTTTAAATTTTCTGGCCAGGAAATTTTTTAACGTCCTACATTTTAAAACATGTCCTACATTTTCCCCTTTTGGAGGTCCAGGGAGGGCCAACGAGTTGATGTAGATGGATAACAGGGAAATCGAGAGCTTATTATCTATCGATATAGATATATATATATAGTGGCCGTGGGTGGTGTTGTGTGTAAACGTATACAGACAAGATAGAGACAAAGATACAGATGTGAAATAGGGCAGAGATACAAAATATATATTATATATAATATAAATATATTACACACAATATCTACTATCTATGGCATAATATATTATATATATAAATTTTTGTATATATCGATGCGGACTATCTGTTTATATACATATGTGTATGTGGTTGCTTGGATGGTGTGTGTGTTTGTCTATATGTTCTCTTGTATATAAAAAGATTAGGTTGTTGTTTGCCCACAAATATCTCCCTGTAACGCCTTTTGTTCTGTGTACGTGGTACTCATGATGAACAAGATTCACTGTTACAAATACGCATGTGCAAATATTGCAACGTTCTCATACTTATCCCGTTCTATAAGCGGACAATGCTGGTGGTAAATGTCTTCTGTAACGTTCTCGGAACGTTTACATTTTTGAATGCGGATTAATATTCTGTTCCCATAAACATTACCTCTGAAACGTTTTGGGAACCCGAATAGAAACATGTCAGGCAGTAGGGCTAACAGGCGTGAGAGAGAAAAAATTCTCAGTAACCAAATTATCGCATCAAAACCAGTGTAACCATTGCATTTACAGTTGAACGTAAACTTGAGGCATGGCGTTGGCCCTTGGTATCACTAGGGTTTTGTTTAAAAACCCTTGCAGGTATGAAAAATCCATAGCCTGCTCAGGTTCCATTATATTTAATGATCTTAGTGGTTATCCTTTATTTTTAAAAAATGCACAAATGCAAAGATTTTCTTTTTTTTTTAATTTCAAGGCGTGATGCTGGGATCTGTGGATAAAGTATCTGTGAATAAGCAGAGCCTCCCCTAAGTCGAAGAACTCTTAGGCAGTACTCCACTGATAGGCTTCTGCAACACATGAGCTAGATTAGACTCCAGGCAGAAATGGAAGGGTGGGCTATTTTCCACTCCCTCCTAAAACCTTCTTCCTCCAATGTCCCCCAAAACTGGGCCCTTACAGGGATGAGAAATAGTGCAGAACTGGTTTTCCGGCACCACATAAAGCTGAAGAAGAAGAGACGAAGATCCATTGGGTAAACATAAAGCGTTGTGTTATTGTTGCCTGTTGTTGTTGTTACTGCTTTCATTAGGTTAGCCATGGCACTGGACTAAAGGCCTAGAGCTTAACCACATCCACTCTAAGGAGCTGGTCCCTTTTATTTTCTGGGATCACTTTCATTTAATTCACAGCACTTCTGCTAACAATAAGACTTAACTGCACAGGGATTGCTCTGCAGTTAACAAGACAACCCTGTGAGAGAGCAGCTGTGTTTGGCTTGGGGCAGCACTTGGCCATGCAGCACCAATCATTATCAAACAATGGCTTCTGCTCTCTCTTGGGAAGGATCCCGTGTTTATTTCAGCAAGCTCATTTTCAACGTAACACCGCAGGCAGACCGGCAGTGAGAGAATGAGGGGGCTGACAATAAACCTATGGACCTGAATTTTTGTGCTGGAGGATTGCTGACAAAGAAATCAGGAATCTGCCAAACAGTTTATTCTTCACAAAACCAGCTCGCTAGCACTTTTTGGTTTCTATGGTTGATTTTTTTCTTTATTGCTTTAAGTAATCTTTGATCTTCTAGCCACGGTTTCAAGAATTATTTACTTCAGTCTGTACCCGTTGTGACCTCAATTCATCCTGCCAACCACACCAGCAGGTTATATCTTTAATGCATGATTAAACAAATAATTAAATAAATTTAATATTAGTGGCCATGCTCCCAGAGAGGATCGATTCTCGTCGTTTTTGCACCTTGCGTTCATTGTTCCTAGTGTCTTACCGCTCAGACGCTGCTAAACGGACCAAAGGGAGGAGTCTGCAATATCTTATTGAGGTAACTACCTAACAACAAGGTGGCGACTTTGTTCTACTACCACACGATGTGAGACTGAGTCTAAGCCCATGTTACTAGTGGTTTTCGTGTCAGGGCATGTGGTGAATCTTGGGCCCTTTCATACACCGTAGTACTATGATTCCACTTTAACTACGGTGGTACATCTATGGAATCCTGGGATATCCATTGACGGGAGGGGCCGTTGGATCCTTAAGCCCGAATATCCTCCTCTTGGTGCCTCTGACCGAATCCAAATGCAGGAGTCTAAAAGAGGCAGCCACTGCGGCTACAGTGGGATCATAGTATTTCAGTTATGTAGTATTAAATGGCCCCGGTCTTGAAATATTCATCCATGACTTTCGGCAGTATCCAAAAGTGCCTGACCTTGTTTTGGGGTTGTAAAGTTAACAGGCTGGCTATCTCCTTTCAATCTGGAATAAAACTGATACTGGATTCACCTTCATTCATGACCATGCCAGCCAACAGAATGTATTATCCATTTTAAACTCACGAACCAGCCAATTGCTACGGTGCGTGGTGGCTGGGTTTCCCAGTCACCTGAGGACTTCTCCTAACTACAACGGGTTAATCTGGGAGAAGGTACATGCTAATGAGAGATGACATCACATTGCTAATGAGCCGCTACATCATAGTGACTTACGGCTCACTTGGCAATCAACAGTTGCCAGAGCGGCAGTGGCAGTTTCAACAAGATTCAAGAGAGGGCTTTAATACCCCTGTGGCATGTGTCCTTTGTTCTCCATCTTGGTGTGTTTTGGAGACAACCAGAGGTCTGTCCTCTGAGCCAGCCGGATGGCCCGGTCTGGCATTGCAGTTAGAGTTGGGCAAGGAGCCAACTCCCTGATTCCAAGAACTCCACAAGGACTGCAAATCCCATCATTGTGTGAGTAGCCTTGGAACAGTGTTAGTCACTACGTCTAGGTTTTTGTTATTGTTTATCTAATAGCTTGCCTGAAATGAATATCTTTGTAACTGTGTTTTTTCGGACCTTGCAAGGCAAGGGAGGGCCTGGCTGAGTGATACCTTCCTATTCTATACTATTTTCTTTTAAAATAACTTCTTTCTTTTTTAAAAGCAATCTGCTCTCTTTTGGCTCCTGTACACGTGCCTTATCTCGGTTACATGATTGCTGGGGTAGCAAGAAAGGAAACTAGATTCTCTCTTCAAGCAAAGTCTCAGGGTGATGCTTGGTAAAATAAGTTTATTGTGCTTGGGAAATATAGTTCATTGAAATTCACTGAGTGGGGCAGCGGAAAGAATAGTTTTTTCTAAGGAATCTCCTGAAGATAATAGCACGCACAGGGGCTTTGCTCTAAGGAATTATCACAGGTGCATTAAGGGAATGTACACGTTCACTTGATTTCTACGAGATATTCATATCTCATTCACCTTATCATTTCAGTTGTTTCTGTTGGGCTATACACTCTTTCTTGCTGTGGCGTTCAAGTCTTAAAAAATCAAAAACATGCTCACATCATCTCGAACTGGTCTCCGCTGCCATTATACAGTCCAAAGTACTTTTGGCCCTCACCCACCCACAAACTGTTTTCATGGTCTGTGCCCATTGCAGGAACAGCACCACCTGTTGCGCCTGTTGCAGTGGCAGTCCCAAAGTGATCTCAAGTGTCTGCACTGAAGAGTTACCAAGTGCTATGTGCAAAAAAGACATAACCTGCACAGGGCAAATACTCCAACAATTCAGTTTAACAAACCACAACACACACCCAAACACACCACACCCTTAATGGCATTTATATTGATGCACACAGAACTTGGAAAAGTCACATTATGCAAATTCAATAAGGGGCTACCGTTTGTACTAGATATAAACTTTTAATTTTGTTATAGTTTTCTTGACGAAACGTGCCTAAAGGACCCATGGGTTTCCTTTGCACAGCAATGGAGTGATATCTCAGTGACTCTAACTTATAGATACCGCTTCCTAGCGTTTTCTTGATCAGATTGATTCAGAGGACGGTTGTCATGTAATGGCTTGCCCAAATAACCAGTGGGTTTCTATGTTGAGTGGGGATTTGGAAACCCTGGACTCGCACGTCGCAAACCACTGCATTCATGATGGCTTTTGCGGGGGGATACTTGTTGCTCATAAGAGTAGCACAAAAGGTTTAAAAAAGAATTTCTTAACATGGAGTCTATGGTCGGCCGAACAGTCCCAAGGCTACCTTGCTCTCTTACTTCAGACCATTTTATAATGACACCCCTATCCACTGTTTCATGTACTTGTTCACATTATTTCATTACTCATTACTAAGCGGGTGCATTAAAGATGTCAGCTTAATCACTCGACAATAATAAACATCGCATTCTTTATCCCTTCCACCGAGGCTTCCATCCTTGTTTCTTTGTTGATCTTCCGCATGCATTCCACATTAAAAAAAAAAAAGGAAACTGCACAATGCCCTTTGCTGCCCACAGTAATTCAAAGTACCTACACACAAGCCTGCCGATGTTAAGCAAAGTGTACTAGTCATGCAAGTCCTATATCACTGTATGTCCTGCAGGACACCTGGTATGGGGAAATTTTGTCAGTACCTCGAATCCGGTTTGAGTACTGCCCCCAAATTCAGATTTTTGTAATCGGGAAACCTTACTGGCCAGCCGATAGGTGAGGCACCAGGTGGCAGGCGATCTACCTCAAAAAAAGGTTATGAAGTTGAAACATCCAACCTGATTTCCTAGAAGCCGCAGAGGATGACAGAAGCGGAAGGTAAGTAGAAGAAGAACATAACAAACCAATACCGAACTGGCATTGCTCTGGTATTCACAGGCCAAGCAATGCGTGAGGTAGGCACACACACACACACACACCAACACATCTTTAGTTTGCTTCTTGCATTAGAGGAGAATGCAGACCTTCAAAGACACACAGAGAGGCAAGAGCAAAGGCAACAGAAAGAGGAGAGTTTCCAACAATATAAAAAGAAAAAGGTACTTCAAAAATGCTAAATGGATTAGCCAAAATACACAAAAGTTAATCAGATTTAGAGCCGTCTCTCTCATATATATACAATCTGTTTGTGTTTTTAAGGCTTGACACATTACCTTGTTACTACAAAGTTTGTTACATCTGAACAGATGACCTTTGTGCAGTCCCCCTTTTGTGGCACTATGATATAACATGGCCAAAGAGAAATTTCTTTATTTGGAGACTACATTTTAAGAAATGGCAAGTGAGATGTGCTAATAATCACAAAAGGTCCATTAGCTCGGGGGGCGGGTGGCATTCTGTTAATTTCAGATGTTTCCCACATCTTCACCCTACCGACCATTTACCGTAGTTGAAGCCATACTGCCTCTCCTCAGTTCTCCTGGGGCTACATACAATCCCCCTTCTTTCTATTCTTTCCCCCTCTAATCCAACTCCCAGCGGTTTTCATTCTTTCTCTTTCCCTCCCATTATAGCAATTGTTCTCCCTTGAGCTCCCACCAAGAAATCATTACTGGGCTTCTAATTATTAGATTCTCAGTTTGTTTTACGATGTTGCTCCAATACACTCAGAATCCAGTAAAGGGGGGGGGTCTCTGTTACTGGAAGCAACCCATGAAATGCAGAAGTTTTTAATTCTTTTTTGTACAAGTATATTTGGTTGACTTGCAGTAACTCTCACATGTTACAAACAGTACTTACACCAGTGTTACAAACAGCAGTTGAAAAAAAGTTTCAGGTTCTACCCCTGTTCATCAATGCAGAGCATGGAAATTTCCATTTTAACCAGAAAAAAATAATCTTTGCCTACATTTTTTTTTGAATGCTGCTGTGAGGAGCTGAGCTGTATTTTTAATCTTGCATGCTTAATGACTTACGCACACTCAAACAACTGGAAGATA
>NC_056522.1:161903770-161905044 GCF_019175285.1 Sceloporus undulatus | reverse complement strand
AGGGAGGAGGCTGCTTCCCACCGCGGTGATCACCGCGATGAGGAGCAGCCCTTGCATCCTTCCCGGCGTGGGAGCAGGCCGAGGCTTCCTCCCAAGCCGGGAAGGAGGAGGAGGACAAGGTTTTAAAATGTAGGACCTTAAAAAAAAGGTCCTACATTTTTAAGCCTTGTCCTACATTTGTCCCGGTTCGGAGCTCCTCAGTTATGGCAACCCTAACCAGGAGCTAGGTCATCCCCAGGTTCATTCTCACAACTGCAGAGGAAGTGCAGGAAGAAAGTGAACAAGCTTCTCTCAGAGCTGCAACCAGTTAGAGGTTCTTGAACAAAGATGAAAAACAATGTGATAGGTTAAGAGCGGACTCAAGATATGCTGAAAGAAACCTAACAGACTGGTTCTGATCAGTGGATAAAACCTGTAGGATTGCTTCCTTCCTAAGTACTGAGTCAGCTAACGGCAGGTTTTCAAGGGGAAGGGAAGCTAGCACTCAAATTGGCTGTTTGCGGCCACTTGTGCATTCACATATATGGGGCAGAGAGGGGTTTGCACCTGCAGAGACTTCCACTTCTCCATCCCTCTCCTCTCTTCTGTGTAAGGCCAGGCAATATCACCAAGAGCTTAAAGTTATGTCACTTTCCTATTTCACACTGATGCCCCAAAGCTCAAATGTTAATTCCTTCAGTCTGGTTCTTCAATAAAACCAGTTATGAAAAGCTTCAGTAGATGAGTCGGGTAAGTGGAAGCATGGCAATGTGACTGACACATGTACCTGTTCTCAGTCATGGAGAAGCAACTTTCCTGTCACCTCCTTTTAGCTGAACGAAACCAGCATATAATCTAAAACAGAAAAGGGCTCTAACCAAGAATGATGAGAAGGTGGTGGTGGTGGTTGTGTGCTTTCAAGTAGTTGCTGACTTATGGCAACCCTGAGACAAACCGATCATGGGGTCTTCTGGCACTGAGAGTGTGTGACTTGCCCAAGGTCATTGAGTAGGTTTCCAAGGACATGTGAAGATTTGAACCATGACCTCCAGAGTAGTAGTCCAACACTCAAACGCCTAAACCTTGCTGCTTCTTGTGAAGAGAAGTGCCACCATGTTTAGTTAGCCATAGGAATCAGAATGATTAGGGAGGTATGATTTCCAGAAATTTTGATGCCACGAGAAAAAACTTGGAGGATTTCTCCTTTTTAATGAAAATTATTTCACATTTTCATAAAAATGGGGGGGGTTTGCAATATTGACACCTTTTACAGATTGAAAATCACTTCATTACTT
>NC_056522.1:161884916-161903670 GCF_019175285.1 Sceloporus undulatus | reverse complement strand
GGGGGGGGGAGAAAGAAGCCATCTCTCCAATGTGTGGTCCATTTCCTCCTCCCGATTGTTTATTATTAATCTCTCCTGTCATGTTCTTTCAAAAAAAAGAAAGAAAGAAAAAGAAGAAAAAGAGAAAATTATAGAATAGCAAAAAAGTCAACATCCTTGTCCTTGTTTTCTATCATTCCTTGGCTCCTCCAGCTGCACCCTTGTCGCTCTCTCCTCCTTGCTTGGCCAGATGCAATTGCTCCAACAGCTGCAATCCTTGCTCCATGGAGAAAATCTCATGCTGCTTTCTTTTCCATTGAAATTTCAAAAATACAGGATAGCCCCAACTGTATCTTATTCCATTTTTTTCCAGAACTGCAATACAAGGCTTAATGCTTCTTCTCCAACTAATAGTCTCTGGACATAAATCATTGTAAATTTCAATTGTGGTGGTTCCATATTTCAGTCCTCCTGAGAGTTTCCTGATTTCTTTCATTAACTGATCTTTCTTGTAAAAACTTGTTATTTTCATGATTACATCTCTAGGGGTCAAGCCCCTTTTAACTGTTGATGCTCTGTGTAGTCGTTCCACTTCCTCCTCTGCCCAAGTCATCTGAGGGACAATGCTTTGTAGCCATTTAAGGATTTCTGATTTTAATGATCTGGATATTTCATTTGGCAACTCAGAAAAGCCTCGAATGCGGATATTATTCCTTCTGCTACGATCCTGCAAGTCAATAATTTTCCTTTCCAGCTGATCCAGTCTGGTTGAATGTTCCAAAGTTATTTTTTGCTGATCTTTTTGTTGGCTTTGTATTAATTGGACTTTTTTATCCACTTGTTCAATTTCTTTTGTAATCATCTGAAAAGATTTGTTCATTTCACCCATAATTGTCTTAGTTATAGTTTCTGTTAAAATAGCATTATTTTTAATTATTAACTCGTTCATGGTCTCAAAACCTTTGTTTTGGTTTTCAGTGAGAGTTTTTTCTAACCATATCTTTATTTCTTCTTGTTTTGGCTCTGTTCCCGGAACTTCGCCATGTTCTTTAGGTCTAGCTCCATTTTTTCCCACTGCCTCCATAGACGTTCTCTTTTTCATTTCTTTATTACAAGTTCCAAGCTTCTCTTGTGAACTTATTCTTTGCAAACGACTATAAGCCTTATCAGAAGAGTGTTGTTTAGACTCTCTTCCCTAGTTTATCACTGTTTGTTTGAGTTTCTTTTTTTTCTTTTGGCTTTTAGACATCTATCAGCAATCCAAGCGTCCGCTCGGCTGACAAACCTCTAGCCAGCAATGCCGTATGTAAGATTGCTGTTTATTTCTCTTCCTTCCCTTTAAAACTTTAATTATACAGTTCCAATCTGCTCTCTTCCCTTTCCAATATATTTATTTGCAGTTACTCACAGTTTTTTTTCTCATTAGGAGAGATTTTTTTAGCTTTTTAGGCTTTGCTTTCAGGAGTGGTCAATCTTAGCTGCTCACACCATCGCTTGTGGCGCCTCCCCCCAGTTCCAAATCCTTAAGGTGATGTCCAGCAGAGTCCTGGACTTGGTACTACCTTGTTTGTTGAGGCTTACGGTGCCGAGCAGGGAAGTTACGTCAGCCAGAATAGGAAGAAGATTGAGAGGGATATCTTTGACACTGGGATCCCTGTTGATGGAACTGGCGGTCTTGATGGAAGGACCTCTGAGACTGACCTTGTACTTCCACAGGCATTGTCCTTCGGAATTGCGGAGCAGAAGAAGACGACATGCCTTGCTTCTTGGCCGCCGCCTTCATCCTGAACTTCCTGTTTAGTCTCTCATCAGTTTCAACGTGGAACAGGCCTGAGTCATCCAGTGGCATGTATTCTGTGGCAGCCTTTACACTTGGGTTGAGTCGGTGCCTCGGAGCCACGCATGCCAGCGGACAGCCATCGAAGCCGACATTGCTCTGCCCGCACAATTGGCCACGTTCCGAGAGGCCGTGATCAGCCAGCTGCCTATCGAGTGGGCCTCGTCCCTGATCTCCACAAGCTTGCACTGGGTATCATCCGGGACATTGGGGATGACAGGCGATATGCCCTCCATCAGCGTTTGCACATAGGCTCCCATGGAAGCCATGTAATTAACCGCCTTGACCGCCAAAGCAGCTGCCAAATAGGCCTTCTTGGCTAGGCCATCTATAATAATAATAATATTTATTTGTATACCGCCCTCTGGCAAACCAATCCAGGCGGTTAACAAGCCTCGAGATCAACAGGGGAGGTGGCCTGTTTGTGTGTAGAAGCCTGCTGGGCCCCTTCAATGATCGCCAAGTTATGCTTCAGATGGGAGGACAAGCAAGAACAGCTGGATGGAGAGACTCGGTATAGCGACTCGAACTTCTGCGAAGATCCCACTAACAAAGCTGGTGTGTCCCAGGATCTTATAATGATGGTTTCCAGGGATGGGAGCAGCGGAATCGAGGGTGGCGTCAGAATGCAGCCATGAACCCGATGCTCCACTGGGTCCTTAGCTGCCTCTTCGGGGTATGACAACTCGATGCCCAGGGCCCATGACATCTTTATGACATGCTCGTTGAATGTGCAAATGTCATCTGTGGGGGAAGCTGGCTCAGGGTGGTGGAGGTCCTGTGGTGACCCCTGAGAGGACATCTCATCATCTGATGGGTTATCAGAGGAAGGAAGCACCTCCGGTTAGGACTCCGAATCAGGATGGAGAATCAGTTCTGGCTGTTGGGCCAAAATGGGAGCAGGGACCTCAGCATGGCCCTTTGATGGTGGATGGGCCGTAGCCGACGCAACTGGTTTAGAGGCCGAGGGTGGAGGCTTCTGTTGGTCTGCCGGGACCGGGCTTCGAAGTAAACTTCTGAAAGGCCAGCTCCCTTGGGACCGACATGAAGTAGGGGTCGGTTTCAGAGTCGTAGAAGATGTCTGAATCATCTTTAAGGAGCTCTTCCCTGGAGGGGTGCGGAATCAGAGTCGGTGAAGCTTCACGCCGAAGCCCAGAGCCATCATCATCCAAATCTTCAAATGGAACGGTGGTTTGCCCTGAAACCCCAGGAGCAGGGTCCGCGTCATCCCACTGAGGAGAGGGATCACTCCTTGTCACAGTCTCCAACGCAGGAGCAGGAGTCGACAAACCACGGTCCGGAGAGCGGAGCCTTGTGGCGGAGGAGTGATTGATCTTGGAGGACCTGTTGGACTCAGAGTGATCGTGGGATGCCCTTGGTTTCTTTGAACCCGAAAGGTCAGACACAGCCGTAGAAGACCTCTTCTTAGAAGATCTGGGGGCATCCGGCGGGAAGAAGGGATTCGTGGCTAGTTCAGTGAGCTTGGAGCTGTCGGAGGACTTAGCCTTGGCCGCCTTGTCCTTTACACTGGAAACAGTTCCCTATCCCGAAACCGAGGGATCGACACTTCCTGGCTTCGAGACCTTAGAGTGGTATTTGGAGGTCTTGGAGTCATCCTTGGAGGTCGTGGAGCTATCCTTGGATGGCTTGGAAGCCGATTTCAACCCAGGAGCCGATTTTCAGGCAGAGGCCTCGGAGGCAGCGGGCTTAGTGGACTTCGGGTCCGAGTCTGCCGGAGTTGTCACCAAACGGGCAGGGATCGAAGCAGCAGTAGAACTCTCAGTCCTCGATGTTTTGTGGGGACGCTTGTAGGGTTTGTCAGTGGCACTGGATCTGTCCAGATCACAGCCACAGTAGCAGTGGTACTGGGTTCCTTAGGATCACAGACCGCGACACCAGAGGGAGCAGAAACCACACTGGATGGGCTCTCCTGCAACGAAGCCACTGTAGGTGCGGACGAGGCCGATGGGGCAGAAGCCGTTTGGGAGCCTTCCACCCGGACCTTGCCCTGGGTGATGGCCGAAGTCAGCTGGGACTCCCGGTTCTTTCTGGCCTGGGATGTCATGGACTTACACAGTACGCAGGACTTCGTGTCGTGGTCCTTCCCCAGGCACAGCAGGTAGAAGGAATGCGGGTCCTGGACCGGGACCTTGCCCCACGACACACATCACACATCTTAAAAGGTGGAGACATAATATAAAGAAAATTAGACCCACCATATGGGTGGGTAGCAGCTTCTCCATGGCAAGACTTCAATGGCAATATCTGTGGCTGTGGACTCACCAACCTCGAAACGGGAAGCCACCTTCCTATACAGCAGTGGGCTTGACACCGAGAAGGGACTTCTGAATTGAGAATTGCTACGCTGAAGCTCTGGACACAAAATATTAGCTAGATCAAAAAGTGTGTCTTTTGTCATGTGGAAATTAGATATCCACATGGTGTTATCCCATTGCTGCAGGATTTCATCATTCCACCAATTTGACTGCTCACGGGGTCGCACTCACCAACGTTGGATGCGAGGCCAGGTTGCTACCCAGGCTAGGCAACCTGATATATTTACCTCACCACTGCCTACCAAAAATAATAATTCTAGTCAAAGCAGCCCTCCTTTGTGCTGTGAAGACAAGGCTTCTGGCAATGCTACTCCTCCTTCTTTGCTCCTGTTCTTTCTACACAATTTTGCATATAAATTCGAGAAACATCTTCTTTGATGCCATCTTAAAACCCCACAAGCGGGTGACCAGAGGTTTTCTGGGTCAAAAAGACGTTGGAGTGATGATAGCATGATTTTCAGAAGTATGCTTTTCAGGAAATTGCACATACTGGAGAAACACAGACTGCAGTTCAAATGTCCGGGATTGCTGCCAGCAATCTCTGACTTATGCTGATAACCAAGCCTGCAGCCAACACGTGTAGGCAAAACAAACCTTGTGGAAAAGCAGTCAAAGAGCAAGCCGAGGAAACAAGCCGGTGTCGGGGTTGCAGAAAGTCAAGCGTGCCGAAAGACGAGCCGAAGTCAGGAAGCCAGAAAGCAGCGTGGTCAAAACAGTCCGAGGTCACAATAGCCAAGAGATAACAAAGGTCCAGTCCGAGGTCAAGGTAGCAAGGTAACAAGATGTCTGGAGCTAGAGCGACAGCAATCACACCAAGGGCTCATGCAATAAACTCTAGCAACAAACTCAAGCCTCTCTTCCACTTAAATCAGGGAAGCTCTCCCTCGAGCCACCTGAGGCTGGTTTGCTAACTGTCTTTCTGCAATCCTCCTGGATCTGCGCCTGCAAGCACTCTCGGCCCTTCTCTCCTGATAAGAAGGTACTTGCAGGCATGCCTCGTCTCCTGAATCACCACTAGGCTGTGGCACCATAGAAGGCCTTTCCTCAGCACTAGGACCTGGTTGGACCTCCTGCTCTGGGGTTGGGGAAGCACAGCTGGGGCCTGGCAGAGCAGAACTAACACCTGGCGTAGCCTCAATCAGCCCTTGCTCTGGAGGAGGCTCATCCTCCTCCTCATCCTCCGAGAGCTCATCTCTTGGCTGGCCATAACATCAAAATTGTTATCTATAAAGTGGGCCGTTAAGGCCATGAAACTATCAGTATTTACAGAGGTCCAGCTATCAGTGATCAGGCACACACTTATAGCTTGGCTGACCTTTTTCTTGGTGGCTGCTAGGCATTCTTCAAACTTTGCAGGAATTATGGTTTTAGAAATAGATTCCTTACTTGGAAGATTGTAGTTTGGATTTAGTACATTAGTAAAGGACACAAACCCCTCTTCCTGTACAATGCTAAAGGGTTGAAAATCTTTGATGAACAACTTTAGAAGAGAATTGTCTTTAGACTTCTGTTTAGAAGGAATTCTTCCCCCCACCCCTATATATAAGATGAGATTTTTTGTTGTTTTGTAACTTCACCTGTAGCCTCTCTTTGAATTTGCATATTAGGAGTTTCTCGAAAACTGAACGAAGTCTGGGCACCCCCGACTGACGCAGTAACTGAATTATAACTTATCTGCTGTATGTCCCTCTGATTTCCATCAGCATGCCTTTTTTGAGGTGGCTCAGGAACAACATCTGGGTCATCCTAAAAACAAAAGGCTTATAACTTCTCTAGGCATACCTTGGCTACATTTTTACATGGTGAAAACTGTGCAAATTCACGTCACATCACGGAGCGTGAGGTGCTTTTTTATTTCTTATAGAAGTTAAGTAGGCCAACAGTAAAAATTAAAATGAATAATTTATTATAGGCACAAAGAAGAAGGAAACAGATAGCTTTCTTGTGGCAGAAGCATACGCCTCAGTGGAGTTACAAGTTTTTGCCAGGAAGCAGCGCTGGCGTCGAAATGCAGAAAGTATGGGGCAAAAACTGACAGTAGGCAATGGCAATGGGGCAAAAGGGAGGGGCTGCTTGTCACAAATCTCGTGTAACATTAGAAGTGACCTCCGTTTTTTTCTTCTCTCCGTTAGAGGTCTATTAGTTAAATTTAAAATATTTCATTCTGATAATGATAAGGATATGGGTAATTATATAAAAGAAGAGAATGAGCAGTGTTAAATTAGGTTTTTTCTGATATTTACGTCTGTGTTCCTCAAAACATTTATGCAGCCTTGAAGGTTCCTTCCCTCAAGGTTCAATCATTTGGACACACAAACAACGAGCAGCAAGCTTACAAACAGTCTAGGAAAAAGGGGAACAACAAGTGATCTATGTTACTGCTTGAACATGTCTTATTCACAAGATATATATATCTATATTCATAATAACAAGTCTCAAAAGTCATCAACAATCAACAGATTACATATGAAAAATCAGGGTGATCAAAGTCCATGCAAACAATGTCTCTAGTGTGGGCAGTGAATGTAATTCTACTGCTCCAACACCATAATTCAATCCAAAGTCTAGAAAGCAATCATTGATGGTACTTGAAGCAAATTAGCATGAAGTTGGAACCTGTGGTTTTCACTGGTAGCAAAGTCCTTCATAGGTTGTATTCAGACGGCTACCTCCAGAGTACTCTGTGGCCGTTTCGATTCACCAAAAGTCTTCATCAGCATTATAGAGTTTTTTTTGCCGGATTAATATTGCAAATTATGTGTTCCACGACATTCAACAACTTGGCTTCACTGATAAGAAGTATGCTGGTGGACACAATGGAAATGTCCATGTTCCTCTAATATTTATACAGGGAAAA
Source organism: Sceloporus undulatus (assembly GCF_019175285.1). Taxonomy (NCBI): domain Eukaryota; kingdom Metazoa; phylum Chordata; class Lepidosauria; order Squamata; family Phrynosomatidae; genus Sceloporus; species Sceloporus undulatus. The sequence goes on along the minus strand of NC_056522.1, from coordinate 161,896,661 downwards.
AATTTGCATTTAATAATAAATTTTAATGTATGTTTTATTAATAAATATTAGTAAATATTATTATTATTATTATTATTATTATTATTATTATATCCTACAGGATCTCCTGTTTCTAATAATGTACACTTATAGCTACATTTTTCCTTGCATGCCTTCCATTTTGAGCAGGACCAAGAAGCATAATAATAATAAAAGTAATAATACAATAGATTTATTTATATTTCCCCGCCTCTCCCTGCGGATCGAGGCGGGCTTATATTTATATTTCTTTTAGCTTTTATTTTTATCGTATCCTACATTTTTCCTTGCATGCCTTCCATTTTGAGCAGGACCAAGAAATATGCATTTATATTTATATTGCATTCAGCTTTTATATTTATCATGTTCTCCATGAGGCATACTATGGGCCAGTACAGACGAGCCATTAGCGGTGATATTAAGGCTCGATGGTGCTCAGTGTCCATATGCGCCGAGCCCTAATATCGCCGCGCTTACATCACAAGGCTGCGGTCCCGTCCACATGGGGCACAGCCTCGTGACGCAAGGGCGGCGGAGCGGCCACACACTTCTAGGCAGAAGAGGTGTCATAGGGTTGCGTCACAACCTTTATTACGCTGCAAAAAAGGAGCTGCCTAGAGTGGCTCCATTTAGAGAGCACATCTGTGCTGCAGCATGTGGATGTTGCAGCACAGACGCGGGACTTACAGGGATAGCTTCTAGTCGCCCGTTGGTACTGCTCCTATGCATTCATTAAAAGCCACTCTCAGTCCTACTGTAAACTCCAGTGATACGCTACAAGTGATGGAGGTTTGCTCTGCTGGCAATCTGGACACAACAGGATGACATTTCCACCCCTCCCACCAGTAAATGAGTCATAGAAGTTATGGAGATATAAATACAAAATGCATGTGTTTATTCTCTGGAAAAAAATGTAATGAACAGAAAATCCTTCAAACTCAGTGAAATAGTTGTAGGCAAATGTTTATTGTTTATGCATGTTTAAACATTAAACTATTATAATCTCTTTCATAAACATAAGTCAGACATCTCTATAGTTTATTTTCATTCCGTCTTTGGTTATTTGGCACTCGTTGCAGATCTAGAACAACCTTTGAATCCATAGTTTTAAGTGCATCTATATTTTTGACAAGATGTCAATTTTTCAGTTAACGCTAAAATTAATTCATTGGGTATAAAGAGATACCTTAGGTATGTTTGACTTCATATTTAATATAAACAGGTGTATTCATAAAATCTTTTCAGTTTCAAATATTCTGTCTCAATATTTCATTATGGCAGAGTAGCCCTTCCTTCACTTCCTATACTTAGCTATATACCTGCAAGAAAGGTAACATTCTGACTGCCCTGAGATCACCTGCCAACTATATATAATGTCACCATTAACAGTTGAAGAAATATGTACTTTATTTTCCTTTGATATATTTTTTACATATCTCTTTGGCAATGAGAGTGTTAAAATACATCAACATTTTAAAGAGAATACTCTATTTTGCAAATTGGGAGGGAAACAGTCTGCTTGCGCAGATGTAGTTTGTTTGAGTTGTACTTTTACTGACTAATTTTTCTTTCTAAAATATATCTTTGCAAAGGTTTTATAGAAATTAAAACCAATTCAAGTCTAGACCACTCTCCCACCCCATAATCGTGCAGCAGCATTCTTTAAAAATACATCCCTTGACATTCTTATACATGTATACATACATAGAAACACATATACAAAGATTTCAACATTAAGCACAGCTACAGCCACATTTGTGTGGCAGAACAACAGACATACGTACAGATGATGATCATACTAAATATTTCCAATACAATAATGCTCCCTTTCTATAAAACTGAATGGGGATAGGACACTGCTTGAAAAGCTATCAGGAGGCACATGTTCAAGAGAGGGAGTATACTTTGTGAGGATGGCTGTAATCTGATCTCACAGTGTTTTAGAAGGGACACCATGTGATTTTTAATAATATCAATGTAAAAATTTGAAACGATCAAAATTTACCTCACATTGACAGACACCTTGTTTAAACAACAGAGACATTTGTTCAACATTACGTGCACATAAGGCCTCTAACACTAAGTAAGCAGCATAATTTTTCTTCACAGCAGAAATATACTCGTCACAAATATACTGGAAGAAAGCACAACTTCTGAGAGTACATTTGCTTGCATCTCTATGTACCACAGTGCAGCCAATATGAAAAATAAATACACTACAAATGTGCTCCTGTCTTAATTGCTTAAGAAGCAGCAGCAGCCATCTTTTGTGCTGCTCGACTGATGTTGTCTTTAGGTCATTAATTTTTAAATTGCAATTGTACAAAATCCAACAATACCACAATAGACATTTTTTTTAAAGTTTTCATTATGGCTTCCTAAATTGGAGTTAATACCTTGCAATAGGTGATGATGATGAAGACACAGAATTTCCTAAGAACGGACCTTGTGATAGTGAATCATTATATTTCCCCCTCATGAAGTGTGACTGGGTGAAATCTATATTGCAGACACAGAGATAAATATTCTCTTTATCTAAACTTGAATATCATTCACACTTATAAAAATCTCTGTAAAATTCAGATATTTATTCTTGTTGGCTGCACTTTCATTGCCTTGTCTTAATCAGTATGCAATAATAACTTTTAGCAATCCCTAACCATACATGAAGTCTCAACTTCAGACCAGAGAAATTATGGCCTGTTACAGACTGCCAAAATAAAGCTGCTTTGGGTCTCTTTGGAGGTATGCTATTTAAATGATGCCTGGGTCCTAAGAGTCCGGCGGTCGCGCCAAAGCCACACTCCATTCCTAAGCACTGGAGGGCAGCTTTGGTGCAGCTTCTGGATTCTTCAGATGCATGCACCATTTAAACAGCATACCTCCAAAGAGACCCAAAGCAGCTTTATTTTGGCAGTCTGTAACAGGCCATAGTGTCCTTTTAAAAACACATTTGTAGTTCAGATGATAGTTTTCACGTCAAGGAGAAATACAGCCCACACACTGCTATCGGAGAGCAGGATGTACTGCAGCTGTGATTCTGAGACAACAAATAGTGAACTTATCTCAGTCTGTTACATACATCTTTTATTTCTGATGTAACAGCTTGACTAGTGCATTTAAGCATGTAGAACAGAAAACAATTTTATTGACTACTGCCATGCCCTTCCAAGCCATTTAACTGAAACGTCATAAAGTAGGAAGGGAATTATGCTTTCTGAGCATACTTTCTCATTTTAATCTCAATGATATCGGTATGAAGGCCACCCTAGCAATTCACAAAAATCAACAGACTTTTAAGAAGAGACATGGATTTACATTCTCTTTCAAAAAATAAATAAATCTGTGTGTGTTACAGAGGCTTGATTGGTTTAAAGTGACAGAAGTGATATTAGTTCCTTAATAGGAACAGTAACTACATACAGTGGTACCCCGGGATACGAATGCGCCGCCTTACGAAATTTCCGGGTTACGAAAAAAATCCATTTAAAAAAACTGTTCCGGGTTACGAAGGTTTTTTCGGGTTACGAAAAATTTTTTGGTGCTTTTCGGCGCTATTTCACACGAAATCGCGGCTTTTCCCCATTAGCGCCTATGGGTTTTTCGGCTTGCGAAGTATTTCGGGTTACGAAAGCGGCGGCGGAACGAGTTATTTTCGTAACCCGGGGTACCACTGTACTTTGATTTTGCCATAACTTTTACCTGCATAGCTTAAGAAACCATTCCCAGCTCCTCAAGATATGTAATTTAAGCATATCCACCTAAAACAGTATTTTGTCAGCCAAATATGTGGCTGCCCCAAAATTTAAAAATCAGTGTTTGAAAACTTTAAAGGTTTCTAAACATGAATAAATTGAATTTATGTTAGAATAAGCATAATATCAGAATATAAGGTCATTAGCTACTCAGAAATTAATGGTTACATTCATATTTCATTTAGTCTAAATTACAAATAATTTTAAATGAGTAATCTATAGATCTCAAATAGAGGTATACTTTATACATGTTATGCTTTTTTACTCAGAGAACGACTAATATATGATATATGTATACTTAGAAATAAATATTTTCATTTCACATACACCCAATATGTAGATAGATATTCCTTAAAAATCAATCATCATATGGTTTGTTTGTACATAGCTTATAGTAGTAAAAAGTTAAACCAGTTAATACAGGGCTGCAAATACAAATACAACATACCAGTGTACTTTTTCTTCTAGTTTTAACATTCATTTCCCCCAAATCTGCACATTTATGCACAGCATTATCATTTGCTATTTAAATATGGTTTACATGTAGCTTTCAAGGCTGTGAAAACAGCTTATTAGCCATACCTTCGAGTACGCAATTGCAAACCCAGAGCAGAAATGACCCCAAATATTCACCTGATCTTTGTCTGGCACTTGATGGTCTGATGTTCACTGGAATACAGTGATAAATATTTTAGCTTTACAGCTGATAACTAGATAATTTATAACTGATAACTTGATGTGTGTTAATATTATATATATTTCCTTTCTGAGTGTACAAAAATAAACTTTAGGATACTGTATTAATATGGCCAGCCTCCAAAGAGATATTATTCCTTTACTGACGGACATTTATTAATGCAATTTATTTTATTGGAGGGGCTGAGGAGTGCAAAATAGCAGCGCTGTGACTTAATTCTGTGCCTAGGAATGCTCCCAGATGTTCCTCTGTCTTGTAGTTTGCCCTGAGTCCAACAAGATCTGTCCAACTTATTTGCTAGATCTGTATTTTTCTAAAACACAATTGTCCACCTGTACCAAGGAGGATACAAGATGTGCTCCTCAGTATTTATAAAGTGCTCTTTTAGTTACATACAGATGGGTATGAAGACCAGAACAAACTTTCCTCTAACATAAGGATGGCACACTCCCTAATCAAACATGTGACTCATCTAGGTCAATGTCAGTCTGGCCCACCTCAACATGTGCAAAGCTGAACTGGCTGGAAAGAAGGGGATTCTCCATCCCATTATCCTCACTAATGTGAAGAACAGTATCTTCGTGCTGCAATAAGCTGGTGGTCTCTAGACCTGTGAAATCTTCCGTATCAGAAAGCTGAGTAGGTGAGGGAGTGCTGTGTGCTGGGGCTGGTTTTTGTTCTGATTCCTCCTCCTTTTTTTTATCCTTTTCAGCCAAAAGTGTCTCTGTCTGGAATAAAGAAAGATGAATACAAATCAAAAGTTATTTGCAACTGCCTTTTAAAAAGTCAGAACTTAAAAGGCTACAGCATGTGCACACGCCTGTAAAAAAACAACACAAGTTTTTGTTTTTTTGCAAAAGCAGGACACAGGAATATACTTCTTAACTCCACGCTATCAATGTTGCACTTTCCCTTTTCACCCACAACCTCTTTGTGTCCTCTAAATCAGTCACACCATAGTACAAGACTTGCTCTGCTATAAACCACCTCTGTAAGTGACCAGCCTATGCAATAAATTCATAACCGAAAATGAATATTTGGATCTGGAATTTTTTAATTAAATTTTATTATTAAAACATATATACAATCTAAAACAAACAAAACATATACCTACATTCATATACAAACATATCTATATACATACATACATACCTATACACTTCTATATCAAACATTCATCTTTCAACCTCTTGTTAATATATCCTAAAAGAAGAGTCACCCTTCTCTTTCTCTTCCCTTACTCTAACCTTTATCTCTCTACTTTAATCCTTTCCAAAAATTTCCTTCTCTCTTCATTTCTCTTCGCCTTCCTACTCTTTCCTACTCTTATCTGTCTTCCACTAATTTCCTACTATAGTCTACCTACCTACACTAACCTTCAACACCTACTTTCCCCTTTTTAACTTTACCTTCCCGTCTCCCTCTTCTTTCGGTTTGCTTCCAATTTCTTAACATACATACCAACACATACTCCATTCTTACTGACTTTCTTCTACCAACTTACGTCCTATTCTTGTTAATCTTAACTTTCTTACTTTGGCCTGTTACAGACTGCCAAAATAAAGCTGCTTCGGGTCTCTTTGGAGGTATGCTATTTAAATGATGCATGCATCCTAAGAATCCGGAAGCTGCACCAAAGCTGCACTCCAGTGCTTAGGAATGGAGTCTGGCTTTGGCACGACCTCCAGACTCTTGCATCATTTAAATAGCATACTTCCAAAGAGACCTGAAGCAGCTTTATTTTGGTAGTCTGTAACAGGCCTTTGTTTCTTTAGTCGTGGATCCCTCTTCCTTAAGGTGTACATTTATTTATCTATCTTTAATTAGTATACTTAATTTCTTTCTTTACAAGTTTCCTTACTAAATACAATACTCATCTTACAAATTCATTACTGCTACTTTTCCCCACTTTTTATATATGTATATATATGTATGTGTATATGTGTGTGTGTGTGTGTGTGTGTGTGTGTGTGTGTGTGTATATATATATATATATATATATATATATAATGCTTTCCCCTTAAAACAAGATTAAACAGTATAAGATTAAAAACTACATATTAAAAACCAACTAATCTAAATAAAATTGTCATGGGCAGAGTTCACTAGATGGGAAGTCTCATTCGTGGCCGAGTGTTTTATTCTGGGAAGGCCTGCCAGAAGAGCTCCGTCTTAATGGCTTTTTTTAAAGCTCTCTAGATTGGTAATTTGATGCATCCCATCTGGCAAGCCATTCCATAAATTGGGAGCGGCTGCAGAGAATGTCCTCTGGGAGGTCACTGTCAACCTGGTCTTTAAGGGCTGTAATAAATTCCTCCCTGATGATCTAAGTGTACGGGGCAGATTGTATGGAAGCAGGCGATCCCTTAGATAGGTTGGGCCCGAGCCATGTAGGGCTTTAAAGGTGATAACCAACACTTTGTACTATGCCTGGAAACTGATAGCTAAGAAATAATAATAATAAGTGTCCCCACAGGGTGAACTTAAGTACTTAGTGATAAGCAGGCTAATAATAGTATAATAATAATTGTAAGCTGCTCTGACAGCCTTTGTGGCTGAAGAGCAGGGTATAAATACTCTAAATGAAAAAAATTAAAATAAATACTTGTGATGGACTGAGTAGGAGGAGGTTTTGCAAAATAGAAACAAATTTAGCACTGTTAGTCTAGTCCTCTGAGCACTAGCATTTGTCAGTGCTTACCTACTTAGAAATACGTATAGTTAAAATACATACCCTATATTTAGCCCATCTAACATGGTTGGTTGCAGGACAACCCAGACAGCTATGAGTAAACATAGATGTATATATTCTGTTGTAAATTTTCACTGGAAAATTTTACATACCGCTTCTCTGAATAGTAATTGTAATAATTTCTCTATTCATAGAGGCATACTAGAATATGCAAAAACAAGGTGCAGAACAGGTCAGAAAATGCACCATGACTAATTTTAGACACCATAAGAAAAATAAATGGCTAACATAGAGACAGGAGAATACATTGGAGTCAACTAATGGATATTCTGATTATACATTTAAGAAGATGAAATACATTTTCTATCTTCTTCACCAAATTACCTGGCTAGATGAGACTTGACTGTGAAGATCTGCCACGATAACAGCAAGTGAGGAAGTGACAGTAGGTTTATTTGTAGAATCTGGCTTGCCTCCTTCTGCAGGGCTGCTTTTTTTGCTGCTTGGTTGCTGCGCTCCCAAAGGTGCTGGATCAGGTTTTGAGGTTGATGCTTCTGACTGAGCTTCAGTGAAAGTTACTGATCGCTTTTGATCCACTGCAATATTAAAACATAAGCAACAGTGGACGCACAAATAACATGGTTGATTTTTTTTATTTTGTTTTTTTAGGCTGCTGAGAGCAGTTTACATCCTTTCTTGAACTGTTTCAAAACCTGAACGGCATTGACCACCTTCTACACCGTTGCTTTCAATTTGCTTTCAATAAATTTGCGCCACCTTTCCACACAAGAGTGCTCAAGCTGGCTCATAAAAAATCAAAGCAGAATGATAGACAATGCCAAAGATCTTATATTTGACTAGATACAAGAAGATACTGAGGCTGCATTTCTGCTTCCAGATGCACAAAGAAAAAATTGTCCTCTTGGACATTTGAGTTTGGAAAGATGCAGTCTTTTTCTGTACTCAGTTGTATTTCTGCTTAGGCATTCTCAAGCTTCCTTTGACCATTAAATAGCTGTGGGGAATGTCTGCCAGCAGCTAACACATAAGCTGTGGGGAGGTCATTGCATAAAGGAGGAACTGGGTGTCTCCTGCAACAACAACAAAACAGCGCAAGTGAGAATGGAGATCCTATTGAGTGACTGTGAAGGCCTTGGAAGTGACACACTTTTGCAGGTTTTTAATTGCTACTCCTTATTTGCTTGATGATTGTAGCACAACTGTTAGGAGACAGAACACAAAAAATTTAAAAAGAGAAGCTGAAAAATAGACTTGACCACTAGCTCACTGCAGGCTCTCTGTCTGGCACCAATTTCAGTGGCAAGTGAAGGATGGTCTAGAGCCATGATGGCGAACCTTTGGCATGCGTGCCAGAGATGATACACAACACCATTTGGCCCAGCACCCAGCAGAGAGAAGGTGGAACAGGTGCGCATGCCTGTTCCTCCTCCTCTCAGACTTTTCCTGGCATCTAGTTGCCTCTCCAGAGGCAGCTGGAAGCCAGGAAAGGCACAGGGAGAGAAGCCCCACCTCAGAGGTCCCGTCACCAGAGGGTGGAAGTCCCATCCCTGGAAGGCAGAAATCTTGCCCTGGCTCCGGGTAACACCTGGTGCCAGAAAATGGGGCACTTGGCCCCACCATCACTGGTCTAGGGTAGTGCTTCCCAGTTCAGGCAATTTCTTTTTTCCACTGCTGCAGGGACTGGCACTTTATCTGTGTCATTGGTGTCAAAGCTTTCTTTCTTTCTTTCTTTCTTTCTTTCTTTCTTTCTTTCTTTCTTTCCAGAAACACTCCAGGGACTGGCACCAGGCCAGGGACCACCACTTTGATTAGCAGTAGTCTAGGGAACAGCAACTTCCACATTCCCTTTTCCATTTGACACTCTGTTTAGGTGGTTGAAAAATAAATAGCAAAAAATAGAAACCCAGTACTGTAATTTTTAATAAGTTACAAACTAGACTTAGAAAAACATTTCCTTACCAGTTGGTTTTGCTTTTGGCTGTATGCTTCTACGTGTAGTAGAGAGTCGTGCTCCATGACGACTACGAGGTTCAGTTTGGGTTTTCTGACGTGATAAAAGAGGTCTCCTTAGCTAAAAAACATAAGGCAGTATATTAGGTTCACAGTAATATATTTTCATATCCTCCACCTGTTTTAATCTGTGTATAGTCTTCAGTTTTTTTAGCAAATTGTGCGTGTGTGTGTTCATTAACTTGATAACTTATTTGATATAATAAGACACTTGAGCAAAATGGTGCCTTCTATTAGTACAGTTTATCCTTAATTTGTTTCTTGGAGTTGTTAGCAACTGGCAAAGATTTTGTATGCTCTGTTTTAAACATCTGGATCACTACAGTAGTCTAAGTGTTAGATGGGATGGCTTCTGACCCTCACACAAAATATAAGATACCAAGGGCTGGATTCTGATTTTGGTGCATATAATTGAGGGCTGGTTGATGCAGACTCTCCTCTTCTCCATGGGACCTCTTCTAGTCCAAATGTACACATCTAGATTTGGATGCAATTTTTAGTCAATTTGTTTACAATGAATGTACTCAGACAACATGATACAGTCTGTTAAACTTCATTATTTAGAGGAACAATTCAAGTTTGTGGAGATGAAATTCACTGAGGACTAAATTGCTGATAGAACTTCTCTGAGATATTTGTGTTGACACTTAGAACTTGTAGGAAAAGCATCTCAGTTGCATCTGATGGTGCTTGGCATCTTTTGGTTTTTCCCCTGCTCTCACCTCCACATATGCATCTTTTCAACATGATGCTTCACCATACCAGTAGATATAATTTGTGCTTTTATAACTACAACAGGAGTATAACCCCTCTTTCTTTATACAAAAATAGGTAAGAATTGGCACAATAATCTAAATATACCATAATTACTTGGATATTCATTATTATGAAAAAAAATTTCTAGATTGTGACCAAACTCCTTTATCTGTCTTCATCTTCAATATAACCATTTAATTCCTCGCAAAGTAAAGTGGCACGTACATGTCAGCAAGCACTGGGAAGATTACTAGACTAGAGGACTGATTACAATGAATGAAGGGCTATCTTATCCAGCTTTGTGGCTAATATAGTCTAAGTAGTTTGTTAATTTTCACTATAGTATTTTATTACCTTTTACTATTTTTAAAAATACATTTTATTTACAAACAAAACATGAAAAGTATTATTATTATTATTATTATTATTATTATTATTATTATTATTTATATAGCACTGTAGATTTACACAGCACTGTACATACAGATAATAAAATCGATAAATGTGAAATCTACCAATGGCATCCATTCTACAAAATACATATAAAACAATAGATTTTACAAGATACAAGATAGAATACAAGATAGAACTAGATAAAATAAGCAGGCAACGTTGCAAGAGCACTTGCTTTTTTGCACAGGTCTGGAAGAGCTCACTGCTGTATCAGTGTATCTGGGCACCTCAGATATTAGACTAGTACAATCTGTTAGCAAAACTTTGACTGAGAAAACCCTTCTGTTACACAGCATCAAAACATTGCTTACAAGAGGCACATTCAAAGCAAAATCCTTTCAACAAAATGTAATGAATTATTTTATCCAATAGACCATGTTGCAAACTCACCTGTCTCAGGCCTCTTTTTCTCCCCAGTGGCTGCTGAAGAAGGAGATTGTGGTGTCCAGGTTCGCTTTGAACGCTTGCTACTCTGTTAAATGTCAAGAGCATTATTGTTAATTTAGAAGGATGTAGATTTTGCAGTTAATTTTCTTTGCAAATGTTGCTAGACATTAATGACATAGCCACTTAAAATATTATACAATCTTTGAAGGTTAAGGGAGAACATCTATTAGGTTTGGGACTGGACTAGGAGGAAAAGATTACATTCAGAACTATGCTGCACATAAGTGGCAGTATCTTACTGTCAAAACTGAGATCTTAGTGCTCAGCAGGCAACAATGCACCTATTCCAAAATAGCCACTGTTTCCACTTCTCTTTCATTAAGGATGAGCACAGGACAATAATAAGGTTACTAGTTTTGTATTGTTTTAACATCAATATTTTAAAAATATTTAGGAAATAGATCGAAGTATACTCCTGTGATTAATTCAATAGGTATCAATAGTTTTGCATAACTTTAACTCAGTTCAGAACAAGGTGAACAATGAACACAGTTGACAAAGTTATAATTCACATCATGGGTATAAGAGTTAATGGTGGAGGGAACACATTGAACACACATCTCCATTGTGGCTAATGAATACAACAAGCATGTTTGTGTGTTGTTGCTGTTGTTTTTAAGAAATAGATTCAACTCATTGACAACAGGGGGAGAAATCTATATTAGGAACAATTGTATTGTATTCCCACAATTAAACAGAAAACCTATGCCCTATTACAACACATGTACGCCAGCTTTGGACATGTTCAAACTCTGCTTGAAAGTTTTATAGTGCAACGTTTATATAGTATTATTGAATATCAGCTGTTCATATAAGAAAGAATACTTGCCAGTGCTCTTGGAGAAAAGAATGAAGAGATAATTAATTTCAGTGACATTTATTACTTAGATGAACTA
>NC_056522.1:161854298-161884906 GCF_019175285.1 Sceloporus undulatus | reverse complement strand
CTTTTCAGTTGGATAGAGGCTAAATTATGGGGTGATCTCACTTAGTTCTTTGTACCTTCGGTTAATGAAAATGCAGATGACCACTCGAAGAAATACTGTTACAGGTAAGCAACCTGTCCTTTTCAGTTGGATAGAGGCTAAATTATGGGGTGATCTCACTTAGTTCTTTGTACCATGGGCTAATAAAAATGCATCCTATTTAGCAAGTATGTAATGAATTCAAATGCTGACATCCCACCCTCCATTTTGATGCCTACTCTTCAAATTTTCTACTTTATTGCAGCCTAAGGAATGTCAGTAAGGTAATTTACACACGTTTTAAATAAAAAAATAAATAAATATTAGAAACACAATACTAGCAAACATAATGCTAGTAAAGTGAAACTGATTTATTATATTTTTCCAAGATTAATATTCTACTCTTTTATCCTTGTAGATACTTTGTATCCTTCTACTGTTATTAAGCAATCAGTGCTGGCCATTTGTGTTAATATAGTGTTCTAAACATGGCTGCAGGGAATATAGCTCATTCTCACCTTCACTCACCTGCTGCACTCCCTGCTCTTCGAGGACTAAAAGAAAAGCAAATGGGTTCTACTGACAGATGGTGCTGTTTATTCATTGCTTCCAGGGAAAGTGGGAAAAACATGTAGAAGCACAGCGACATGAACTCCCATCAGAATTTTTCTCCCATGTCATGTGCTGTAATCTTTCCATATCACCCCTGGATTTGGTTCAGGGTAGGTGACTTCTCCAAATTGATCCATCCAATGGTAAACATTACACAACACTACAAAAAATCTCAGCTAAGTCTGAAGACCATTTTGTACAGGACATTTTGTAGAACGGAATTACTAGCTAGACTGTTTATAATGCTTCACTTTAAAAAAAGCAACATGGAAAGTGGCAAACAGATTAATGTGGAAGTAAACATATTTCAGAAGATGAAAACAGGCAGTTTTATAGCAATGCTTTTTAAGGGGAGCTTCTCTACCACTAAAAAATATTGCATGTGACTAAAATGCACATTCCTCTAGTCTAGTGGTAGAGGAAAAATGTATGTATTAGCATTGCAGCAATTCATCACCTGGAGTTTACTTGCTATAAATAATATTTAACATATAGCAAATAATCACCGTCTTTTACTAAACTCTTCTAGACAGTTATCTAGTTGCCACACAAAAGCCTCCAAGGCAGAAGCTTCTCTTGTTAAACTGCACAACTTCATGCAAGTTTGCCTGATGGTTTACTTAAAATGATCTCTTTACAGATTAAACCTATTGCTTTTATTTTCTTGTACAGCAAGCAAAATAAGAGATCTGTTTTTAAAATACTTGATATTCTAATTCTTACCTTCCAACATGAGTTATTGTATACTTTCATTTAATTAAAATGATCCATTCATTACAGTTACAATTTTTTAAATCATTATGCACTTGTCTCCCCTGAATTTATAATTTGCAGCCTAATTCTAACCATCACTGCAGCAGTGATATTTAGAAAATAATTCAACAACTGTCATTGTACAGCCACAGAAATTACTATGAGGTGAGTCAAAACTCTATACCAGCATAACATGTAATTGGAAGAAAAGTGTATGTAGAAGGAACTGGGGATAGAGTACATCCAATCTGACTAACCACATAGCCAGTTACCTTGTTGTAATTCTGCGTTACATTGCTGGATAGTGAATGCTATCATGATAACTGTAACTTCATACCAAAACTGGAAGCAGTATTTCTGCTAAAGCCTACTGAGCACTAAATAAGGTACCGATTGTTGTATCTTATTAACAGTCAAGGTGGACAAATCAGCCTATTTTTCAGTCTATAACAGAATAACCATTCTTGGATGTTCACAAGAGCAATCCACAATCATGTGTCTTGTGTCTTGTGCCAGTTTCAGAGGCAGAAGCCCTGTGATGTTCAATGGCTTTTAGCATTTAGATAATTACATTTTGAAGTTATATCTACAGGAAAAAAAAGAATTAAAAAGGGAGGTAGAGTTAAAAAAAAAAAAAGATGATGAAGGAATAAATTAAGCAGTTGGCTACCAAGGAGAAAGCACTAGATTAAAAAAGATGTTGCACAAGTTATGGAAATAGACAGTTATAGTGGTTGAAGGAAGAGAACCTGAAAACTTTGTAACTGGCAAGGCAGAATAGAAAAACTGAGGAAGAGAGCAAGGAGTCAATGATCAAAATGATTTAACATCATCTCTCTCCTGCCTCAGGAAGTGGTGTGAGGACACAATCTACATGATTATAGAATGCTTTTTTGCCCCATCCAGACAAGGATGTACTGTTCAGTGCATAAGCTGTGGCACAAATGCCATAGAAATCAAGAGATTCTTAGAGAAGAGAAGAAGGGACTACGAGCTTGTTGATGGTACGCATTCAGGCCTGCAAAGCTGCTTCCATCTACAATGCACCAATGTCTATTCTTTAGTGTGGATATAGGAGTATATTTATGAAAAGTATATGGGGCCATGTTTGGCTGCATATATTAGTGTAGCACACACTGAAGTGGCTCTTATTTCTTCATATATTGGGCTTAACATAAAGTGTGCTTGTCAAGAATGGTAAATGCCTTGTTGATGGCACACATTCAGGCTTGGAAAGCTCCTTCTATCATCTGCAGTACACCGATGTCTGTTCTCTAATGTGAGTATATTAGGAGCACAATTATGAAAAGTATATGGGTATACAACTCAGACCATTATCAGCTGGACATATAGTAGTTGCATAGATCTATCACCATCAGCTGATCTTACTGCTTTGCTTACCTCATTACTTTCCCTCCTCCTTCTCTAACTCCTGCAATACCACTAGTACTGGGAATAACAATGAGTAAAATTGGAAGGCGCACATTTTTATCTTCTTGCATTGAGACTTGGGGTCATTAAAAGAAGGAAACACATATATCTAAAAAGCATGCACATTCCTTTTCTAACAAGTAGAAAGGAATTAGAGTTAGAAACAATCAGAAACAAAAGGAATCTCCTTGGAAGCTTGATGACAAGTAAAGAGCATGAGACTAAATTAAAGAGGAACAGCTCCTATACTGGCCTCATAAAGCATTCAATGGACTGGCAAGCTCCGGTTATTTATAATTAAGCAATCATCACTAATGGCTAAAATAGCAACCCCAGTTGCAGGGCCTATAGAAAAATATACAGTTATAAGGTCCGTTTGTGTATTAGAAAGTACCTTCAAGTGCCAATGTCCTATTTGCAAAAGGCTCCACAACAGGAACTATCCTGGAAGGGGCCCAAGCTAGTGTCATCTGATATCGGGACTAGCAATTGGGTCAACTGATGTTTAAAAAGAAAGAGTATTTCTTATTTACCCACCAGACTTTAGGGATCAGGTTTGCCGATTATGTTCATGTGCAAATATATCAGTACATTATATTCCATGTTTTAAATCCCTGCTGCCCCCTTATCTGTCTCACCCACACACACTTTAATGCCACCACCCATCTAAGAGTGATCCATCTGCCAAGGCAAGAGACGCAAACACAACGGACTTAATGAATCATGAGAATGGCTGATATGACACATCCAGTGACACATAATTTCCTGTTCTAAAAATCTATGACAAAAGCAAAACAAAGATTTCACAAATTAATCCCTCTCAACATTTCCTCATCTTTAGAAAACAGTGCTAAAGGAAGTAGTAGTCTTAGGACAGCTGAAAAAATGTGCTACTTTCCTGTAGTAAAACAAAGACTTTGAGAAAAATAAGATAAGGTATCTTCCCAGCTACTGAGGTCTGTTGAGAGGTATCAACACAATAGAACAGTAAGAATGATTAAAATGACTGAGCTGAGTGTTAAAGGTGCAGTCCTCCCTTTCATATATTAAAATTAGTATACCTTAAAAACACGGCAGTGTTACTGCTTCTATACAAGCTTTCCGGATCTCATAGCGTATGAGGTCATAAGAGTCACCCTTGCTTTCTTGAACACAAATTGTTGTTTTCTTTAGATAAGGCCTGATCATGCATTTTGATAATTAAAGATAATGCAAAAAAGTCACTCTTCTTAGAAAAGAAGTGGGGATATATTGACAAGTAGAGCATCTCTTCATGATTAACACATGTCATATGTTACATAGTGATAAAACGGCAAATCATTTTTAAAATCATATTTCCCAATTATCTCGTACTGCACTATGAAAAAATACATCAGCAGAGATTTTATATTTAAAAGCCTCCAGTCAATACTTAAAATATTAATTTAATAATGTGAGGAAAGTGTTACCTTTCTACAGTACAAAACCATATGAAAGAGGAAAGGGAAGGAGAAATCCCACAAATAATGATCTATGTGCTTGGCTTGCCAAATTTTGATCTACATTTAATTTGCACTTTCTCTCTCTCTTTTTTTCTCCTGGTAAAATTTGCAGTTCAGCTGGAGCTCAGAATGTAGTAGGGTTGCTACACCTTTGACTTGCAGGCCTGATCATCGATGAAGAACAAGAAACAGGAATGGAGGGAGAGGTAATCAAGGATGAGTAAGAGAGACAGTGAAGATAGGGAGCAGATTGTTCCCAGCACAGACACTGACATACAGGTAGGGTAAACACTGTACCTAGTGAGGTTGCCCTCAGCGGCCAGGCCTTGGGAGTCATCGAGGACATTAGGTTCACTGCAGGAGGGGCAGGGAGGTGAAGCATTTAGGGAAGAAAATAGGTTTTAAAGCATGCAATTGTCTCTCTGTTCAAAGAAAAGAAGTATCAGAAGGAAAATAAAGGGGAAGAAGGACAGAAATTGTTGGCCTCAAAACTGGCTTACTAAAGAGTAAGAAACAAAACTTTGAAAAACATCTCAACCAGTCTGAAGTGCTTTTTCATTGTGATGCATGGAAATCTATCAATTTACCTGGTCGGTCATATGTAAGTATCATTCTCATAGTAAGAAAAGGAAGAGATGGGGATTCCTAAAATCCTCCTGTCCTCTCTTTTTATCTTGTGTACTGTCAGTTACTTTTAAGACCCCCATTTTACCTTCCCCTGGTCACTTCACTGACCTACTCACCACAGTTCTTTAAGGAACAGGAATCCCTTTGAGAAACATGAGCATACAGACAACAGATTTCACTCAGACAGACCTCTTCCTGTTCAAAACTTACTCTAGCTACCATGCTTGCTCAGTCCAACCACCATGGATAACCAATGAGCTTCACATATAGGGTGATTGAAAAAGAATGGTGTATGGGTACAGTTTTGGGTCAGTGGAATGGGACACTATGGCCCAGTTCAGATTGCCAGAAAGTGACAGTTTGGGGGCGATGTTAGGGCTTGGGATTGCGGAGTGACCGCATGGTCGTGAATCCTACTGCCCGGCAGCGGTGCCATCATGGCTTGGCCCCATCCACATGGGGGCCACCATCATGATGCTAACATGGCACCATGTGTGTGTCATCAACGTGCAGCAGTGCTCCAATGGTGCACTCATGGCGTCCGCCGCATGCACTAAAAAGAAAAGAACCTGCTTTTAATGGTTTCTTTTTGGTATGGAGGGAGGCCACACGGTTTGGCTGCTGCTGTGTCCCTCAGGAGCAAAAACAGGCGCCTCCAGCCCCGGCCCTTTCGGGGTGGTCTGTTGAGCCCCTATGTTAGCACTAGATGTTGCAGAGAAATACCTCACAGCATATTCCATTGCCTCCTCTCTGGGCCATGTGCAGGAAAAGGTAATTAGCAGCAGAAGTGTACCTGTGCCCTTTCTTTCTCAGCTCCAATAGAATGACAAAGCCATCAGCTGGTACAGTATACAATGCGGAGTACACAGGTGGGCTTCAACCTATCTTGTTCTCCTAATGAGCTTTCAGTGCTGCAAACCCTTGCTCTTCCATGAAACATTAAACTCCCATTTTGCACCCAAGTGTTTCCTGTCTCTTTAGTGCAGTGAATGCTGCCTACAGTTCCAAGCTGGGGTGGGATGTGGAGAAGAGAGGAGGAAGATTTTGCCTGCCTCATCTTCTCGGTTGGAACTCTGCACCCACCTACCAGGAATGGGAAGCCTTCTCCTCTTGAATTCCAGATTATATCACAATTCCATATCATACCAGAATTCAGCAACAAAAAATGGCCTCAAAAATAAATATTTGTACCTTCATGTTATTAATGAATCAGCCAAAATGTTTATCCACTAACCTGAGCAAGCCTGTAGTTCTATTAATTTTTGTCACACATTACCAGGTGAATGGTGTCATAGTTCACAAGTATGATTTGAAAGAACAGATTAGTGAAAGTGCTTTAAAATAGTATTAATATTGAACATGAGAATAGCAAGCCACCTTGATAAATCAAAGCCATTCTCCTTTATGATTAGAAGCACCAGTAAAGGACTGTTTACAATGGCTTATGACACAGACAATTATTATCTCCCCCATTTTGAAAAGAAGAACCTTGGGTCCGTAACAATGAAGAAAATATTTATAAACTGTTCCCCTACCCTGGGCCATTTTCCCAATTAGATCCCCAGCAAAGCCCAAGGAGAGAACCAACACTATCATCTACCTCTTGGTCCCCAAAGCAAACTCAATCTGGTTGTGTATTTGTGATTTTCCCTGTTTGGCTCTATAAAGTTTTTGTCTTGTTTTACCTCATCCTGGCTTTTATTTTTCATTGTGTATAGGCAGTTAAGAAAAGTCTGCTTAAACACTTTGTGCATGTATCATTGTATGAAAACATTATTAACTGGTTCTCTAAACTGATGTTAACAAAATAGGATTTGGCTAGAATGGGAGTTGGAACTATGTGACTCTACAGATGTTGCTAGATGGCATTTCTTAGCATTCCTCACCTATCATGGCTAGGGCTGCTGGGAGTTGCAGGCCAACAACATGATTCCTACCCCTGTGCTAGAGAATAAATCTTCAAATGCTGGCCAAATTATTAAGAAATTTAAACTTTGAGAAATCATTTTGAAAAAAATACAAAAAGTAAACAATGGTTTACTACTAAATTTAAAATTCAGTCCCTCTCTGCACATCATTTATGTACCAGAAGTATAAGCTAGTTTCCCTATAGTTTACAACAGTTTGTTCTGTACAAAACTGTCAATAGACACTTTTTCTGTCAATTGATATTAATGGAGTTCCCTCCCTTTTTTAGACCCCAAGCTTTTGGACTAGGTGGATTTGCCTTTTTAAAAAACCCACTAAGCTCGGAAGGAAAGAAATAGTTCCCCCTACCAGTGCAAGATTGTCCCAATCCAAATCAGACTGAACTTCCAAGTTCAAAAGAAGAAAACATGCTAGCATTTAATATAGCCTGTAGTTTATTCCTAAATCTAAGGGTTAAATGTCATCCTTATTTTCTCAAATGTCACACGTTAAGAGAACAGGTCACTCAACTGAGAGACTACCAAAGTTGAAAAATCATTTGCAAATCCCTTTTGCTAGCTAATTGTATGCATTTTTATTTCCCCCTTGCATTTAAAAACATCTTCAGACATGGGTGTAAATCAGTCAGAAGTATCTGTAGAATGTGCAGACTGACCTTAACAAGACCAATTGTTTTTGTCCAAATTGCCTCTTATTCCTGACGGAGAAATCTCAAAAGTAGGATGAAAGAAAGTTTCTAGCAGGATCATTACAATTCTTATTGTAAACACACACAGACATATGTGCCACACCTTCACACTTTAAGTGAGACTATTGATTCACAGCCAATGCTTCACCATCCTGTTCTCTTATGTGATTTGACCATGTATAACCCTTCTTAACCCAAATAGCTAGGTTTAATAAACTATATTATACCCTTGTAAATTCTGTTTTTGTGATAACAGGCAAAGTCAGGAAATATGAGATAACTCATTATGTTACCTTTGGCTTGGTAACATGCCCACCTCAGCCTGAGGTGCAGACATGCTGGAGAGATGGCTGGAAAATCGCCTCCTCCCAATGGCACCCATAAGGTATGCTTCTTGTTCACTTACCACACTGGGCATGCTCACAGAATCATCTAGATGGAATTCAGAGGAGAGAATAAAAAAAACCTCACACTTATATTCCAACCTTTCAAATGATGCCACCTTTCTCTCTGTAGCTATCCAAATCCTTCAGCTAATTGTGAAGACTCAAGCTTTTAAAATATGGATGAGCCTGCTTAGTTGTATACCAGGAACAAAGTGGCTTCAGATAGTAAAAGCTGTGACCTTTAATGTCAGCTGTACTCATATTACTTTGCACAACTCAAAGTTGCTCCATTTTATCTGTATTTGAATGACTGACATCTTTATTGAATAAATCCCCAGACCATTTCAGAAAAAAATACAAGGAAAAAACCATACATCAGCGGGATACATACCGACAAATAGAGGCGCCTCCTTGGCCCCTTTCTTTCCTGCGCAGGAGCGCCGCATCATACAAATTGCATGGCACTGCTGCACAGGAAAAAAGGAGCCTGAAAAGACAGCTCCCTTTTGCGGCGCCGCAAAGTGCCAGAGACAGGGCGGTTGCGTCGCAGCTGCGCAGCCCCGTTTGGAGGCTGCGCAGCTGTGATGTAACCGTAACGCGCCACATCTGACAGGTGCAATACACCTATGGCACCCTCGTCATGTGCAAGGGCTGCCGGGTGTGTGGGTGCTCCGCCCACCAGGCAGCCCTCACACGTGACGAGGGCTCCTCAAACCCCCATCTATCCAGTGCCATAGTTAAAACTTACATAAAAAGAAATCTCTATAAAATTTAAAACATTTGGTTCTTTTTACACCCCTCTTGTAATTTTCATCGCAATCTACTTCTGTAGAATAGCTGCTTTCACTGAAAACAAGGCAACCCTAAGAGTTATAAAAAGCCCAACTCCTTGCAAAAGCAGAGACAGCTTACTTTCAACATCCCTTTCCCTTAAATGTCTGAGGATAGGGGCTAGATATTGCTCTCTAATACCATTATATAATTGACAGTGCAGCAGATAATGTGCAAGATCTTCAACTTTAGTGCTCCACATATACAGAGTCTATCAAGAAAAGGGATACTCTGGTATCTTCCTTGAATCACCCTTGATTCCATTTGCTCAAAGTGAAGGTTAGCAAAAGCCTTCCAATATCCTCTTTTCATAGAGAAAAACAGATATTTCTCTTCCTGGAAGAGTGATTTGGCCCTTGATAACCATTTCCAGAATTTTACTGAGGTCAGAGCTGATAGATCCGTTTGAACTCTAATATCGAACACTTTTTGTTTAAACATACTGCCAGCATTTGTATTGATCCTTCTAATAGTCATAACATTAAAGCCCTCACTGGAGAGCCTTTTAGAAAAGTTAAAAAACCAGGAGTTTGGTGTAAGATTATTATATTTGAATAGCCTTTCAGGATGTAAAGCCCTCACAAAGTGGCATGCATACAGTCGTACAAATGCAACATTGCTGTTTTGAAGATATCACTCTCCACACTTCTGAAATGAACATCTGAAATGAACAACAACAATTAAAAAATCCATTCCCCAATTTCCTCCAGTCACTGATTCCAAACTGCTACCTCCTCTCTAGAATTAGTGAAAATGAGATGGAGAGCCATATAAAACTTACATCTTGATGACGCCTGCCAAAATATCCAGATGAAGTTTCATGTAAAAAGTATGCTTTTACATTACTATGGCATGGTACAGACTGCACAAATGCATTGTACTAGCACCAATTTTAGGGTTAGGGACCGCATGGCAACTGCACGGTCCCTAACACGGTGCGGCGGTGTAGCAATGGTGGTGCCCCATGTACATGGGTGCCGTCATTGTTACATAAGCACCGCGCGGCATCCACACATTGCTGCACAGTTCTTATGTAACAAGTGTGCTAGTGGCATACTCATTACGTCAGCCCTGCAGTGCAAAAATAACCTGGTTTTTCCAGGTTCTTTTTCCTCTGGAGGGAAGCTGCGCAGTTTGGTTGCTGTGGCTTTCCTCTGGAGGAAATTAGGCCGCTGGCAGGCTGCCCTTTTCAGGCGGTCTGTCTTGCACTAATGATTGATGATTTAGACCTAAAGAAACAGATCTGCTCACTTTTGGGGCAAACACTTACTTTCTTCATCTTCTTCATCTGTCCGACTTAAAGTATCCTGGGATGCCTGTTGGGAAGGTTCACTATCCTGCTCCCAGACAGTGCCTGTACCAGTGTTGGAGCGGGACATAGTGGCAAGGCTCAGTCGGTATGCAGAGGTGGAGGTGCCCACAGTGCTGATTGAAGTTTTCCCTTGGTAGGCTGAACAAAGTTGGGGAAGATTGACAGTCACATTAATAGAAACCAACAGTGGTTGGAATTAAAAATCATAGTTACAAATATGTAACCTAGAGTTATTCATAATTGATTGACATTCACGATCCATATGTATTCATTTGTGTAGGTAATACATAGGGATCTTTTAAAATCCCTCAGTTGTGGCTTAATGGATAGCAACCATTGTGAACAATGGGTCGGGGTCTGTTTGCCTAATGTTCACGAAGCAGGAGACTAACATTCCCATCCACCCCATGAGCAATCTTCAGTGCGAGAAGGAATTGGGAGAGAGATATTGCTTTTGAGTATCACAACTGATATTCAGATGAGGTTGGGGATCTTGAAAGGACCTATATCACCTCACACAGCTATTTGATGATCTATGGACAGAGTCACAATTTTAGCCTTTCCATATCCCATTACATTCTATCTCACTCCCACAACTGTGTAACTATTCTTGAAAACCTGTGGCTTTAATATCATTCAATCAGTGTGTCTGAGGAAGCAGATTGATTTCTATGAAAGGTCATGCTCAAATATAAATCATTCTAAAAGGTGCTGCTAAATTTCATCCCCCCCTTCCTTTTTCCTTTTTATGCTACAACAGACTACCATGCCTATTTCTTTCAAAACGTCTGCAATGGAATGCTGGTCACTTATCTCAAAAGTTCCTTTTCCTGTTATATTTTGGTAACATACAAGAATAGGTTAAGCTCCTTTATCGTCCCAGTAAGTGGCAAAATGTTTGCTTTGGGATTAGTACTCTCTAGCTCCACCACTTTTTCAAACTGTGGCCAAGTTGAGGGCAGTAGCCCTCCCTCCATGCCATCTGACATTATCCCACCTGGAAGGGATTGAAAAGGCAGGCCACATTCCATCAGGGCTAGCCAGAGCAAGAAGAAGGGCCCTCCCTCCAGTCCATCTGCCATGGTTCAGGCCTCAGAGGGAGAGAAGAACCACTGAACTTGATCCTCTTCCCCACCACCTTCTCCTTTTGTGTCATATCTTTTTAGATTCCCTGAGGGCAGGGAACCTGAATAACTATCTGTAAGCCACTCTGAGAGCCTTTAGGGCTGAAAAGCAGGATATAAATTCAATAAATAAATAAACAAGGTCAATGCCACTTTGCACTCATCTATTTTGCAGACAGAGTTACTACACCAATTTCAATCAAATACAGCTGTTTCATTTAGTTCAATACAGTATCCTTTAAAGATGTTCCTTTGTGGGGAAAAACTGTTAAATATACCCTTGTGGAAAGCAAGGATAAATGAAAAGTCTTGTCAATTATCACAAATAATGAAGGGCAAGCTAAACTTCATGGAGATCTACTTGCTATTACTATATTGGTTTTCTGTCACAGTAGTAAATTCTGTCACAGTAGTAAATTAAAGCTTATTTTAGAGTAAGTGCTCTATGAGTTGTCTCATTACATCACTCACGTTACAGTATTTTGTTGCAAAAGGTGTTCAGAATGAAGGTTGCATTTTGCAAAAGCTCTATAAGTAACCTTATCATTTGTTACCATTTCAGTTTATCATTTATGTGTGGTGAACAGTGTTGTGCTGGTCAGCAGATGCTGAGCCGTGACTGTTCTGGCTCCACAAAGATTATCCTGTTCTGTATTTGGAGGGCAGCCTTCTCAGCCTGCCTTGATGCCCTTAAGTCCTTACCTGACCCACTATGCACAGCCTCTTTCAGGATCTTTAGCTCATTGTTGAATTCTGCAATGAGGGAACTCTTGCAAAGAGGGCGTGGGATGAAGCGCCGCTCCAGCTGGTCAGCAATGTGTTGCCGAGCAGTCATCTCTTCGTGGTTCTCAGCTGGCTGCGCTAACAACTGAGGGTGAAAGTAATAAGGGAAAGCCACAGGGAACAACAAAACACTTTCAAGAATTTGTTAAATACTTAAGGAAGGAGCAATGTCTCATTCAAATCCTCACACTTCAGGGGAAACTATCTTAGATAGTATGTTTGAGAAGTTACCAGCCTGAGCCCTTGGAGGATCAATGGGAATCTCAGCAGATGACACTGAGATTCCAAAGCATTACAAAAGTTTTTCCTTCAGAGGTTCAGCTTTCCCTATAAATGAACGTTTCCCTTTTCTACTAAGGGCTGATCTACACCAGCCAGAATACCCAACTGCTTCCAGAATATTCTGTCCCCAGATCTGCCTCAGATTCCTGGATGGCTGTCTACACACAAGTCCCCCTATATTGCCCAGAGCTGTTGCCACTGATGTGTGTCACTCCCCCTGAGGTCACAAATGAGGCACACTGTTGATTCCATGGCTGGGCACCTTGTTGTGACATCAGAGGAAGCAACTTGCATCAGTGGCACCAGCTCCAGGTAACAAGGCAAGATGTGTATGGACAGCTGCCCAACATTGCTATGGAGTGTTCTAGGTTTTCCTGCAAAATCCAGAGCAAATGATGTTATTCTGAACTGATTTAAGACTGGAATGATGTAGGTTCAGTGCACAACTGGCCTTGTGTCATGAAGATAGTCTGCATGCAAATTGGGCATTTAGCAGTGTATCTTGTAGATAGGTCACTGTAAGAACGGAGGGAAACTGTTTCTTTTGGCCCATGTAGACAAGCTGCAAGAATGGAGGGAAACTATTTCCTTTGGCCCATATAGGCAAGCCCTAAAGCAACTGAAGAGTACCTTAAGAGTAGCTAAAATGCAAGCTTTCTAGGTGAGGAAGTAGGAGACATTCGTCTCTCTCCACTTCACCATCACCTTAAGAATGACAATACCAATAAAACACAACTATAGCACCCACTTATGCCTCAATAGCTAATCCATCTTTTGCAAACCAAGTTTTCTACATCTTTGTAACTTAATTAACAATAACAATAATTATATAGCCAACATTCTTCTGCTTAGAAAGGCTTTCATAGCTAGTCATTAAAATGACTTTTTAAAAGTTACAGTTATTCTGAAAAAAGAGTGATGTTACTTCTAGACAAGTTATAATTGTAATGAAATGTAGTCTGTTCTTTATTGGGAAAGGAACTAATTACAGATAATTTGTTGTCTGTAACTAATTAGTTCCAAGTTTTGTATAATCCATGACCAAATGTTGCACAGTATCCTACTTAACTAGGCCCAGACCAGCTAAGGTTCCTGTTTTTCAACTATGAATGGTGTCATTACTGACAACTATACCCCATGTTTAGTTTATTCCACAACAAAGTCACTAACCCCAGAACACCATCATAAATCCTACCCTTCCAAACTCTGCACTCAGACATCCTACTTTGGAAAATTCAGTTCTAAAAAATTAGCCTCTCTGAAAGGTTTCCTGCCCTTTCTTTAATCCTGGAATACTAAACTTCCTTGAGTAACTTTACTTTGACTTAAAGGCTCCGCAAGGTAGTTTAGTATTCAAGGAAAATGTCCTCACCTTTGAGATTGTTGTTGCTACAAATCATTGTCCTGTTCCTCTTTGCTACCAGAGGGATTGTACATCTGGTTTCACGGTTATCATTTCACAAAGAAATGGAGATAACATTAGATGTGGCTTTACCTTGCACTGAATGAAGGGTCGAAGAAGCACAAAGATAGGAATTCGAGTACGCACAATAAAATCCAGGAAATCCCACAGGGCCAACCCTCCAACTTTTCTCAAAGCCATCTCTTTGACCTGCAGACTCAGCCAATACCATTGGCTGCCAAGCTGTCTCTCAAAACACACAAGGATCACCTTCAGAGCTGGAAGTGAGAAAGAAATCAGAAGAATTAAGGTACTATGAACTGACTGAACATGCATCCTTGCATGCATATCCCCTAATATGCTTACAGCCTTTCTTCATCAGCTTCCAGTTCTTGCACAGGAAAGAGGTGGTCTTCTAGTTAAGCAAAATATGTACATATTTTGCTAATGGTTCTGACCTGTAAATCGGTGAATGTGGAGGTAGGGAATCTATGTACATTCCAACCTCCTTGACATAAGTGTGTGGATTCAGGTTGTTGGAGAAGGACGGCATGACAGCCTAGTAGTGCCATCCCTTATCACTTACTTGTATATACTGTTTACCAGATAAAAACTCACTCACCCAGGTAGGCTGCCTGACTAGTGGACTCAGCTAGCCCTTCCTTACGCAGGTCCTTCCCTGCATCTCCCGGAGTGGAACAGTGGGCAGGGGAGCTCTCCAACATGAAGTTCTTACTGCGTGAAGTGCTGATAATGCGCGGTGGTAGCAAAATATTAATGACTGTCTGGAGCAGCAGGAGGACTTCAGGTTGTTCCAGCCAAGGGCTATCTGTATATGATCAAAGAAGGGGGAATAAACAAGGACAAAAAAATGGTCAGTCCCCAATTCACAGAAAAAGATTGACATCACCATTTCCAGCACCACACTCTGATGAAAAACGAACATTTGGCACATCCAGTGAACTCCCCTAACCTTTACTCCTTCCTGTACACAAACCTATGCCAACTACTTTAGCACTAACACTGCATAACACAGCTCTTAATTTTAAGTTGAGAACAATACCACACTGTTGCTTGGCGTTCTTTCTTCATCCTCAGATTGGTTCCTGATTTTGGCTCTTAAGGACAGACAGGTTCATGCTGGACATGACCCATATCAGCAAAAATCCCCCTCGCTACATCCTGGCTGGGGTTGCACATGCATTGACGCTTGGTTCGATGAGGACTAAATAGTAGTTGCCTCCGAGCCAAGGCACTGTGGCAGAACAAATGTTCAGGATTAAACCTCACATGCAAAGGAGCCCTTTTGTAAAAGAATCAGCATTCTTGAAGAAACTGTAGTGTAAAAAGCAGCATTTGATCCACACAGACAGCATGGAATTGGACCACGATTAGCCCAAGTGAAAGCAATGTGGTTTTCTTGTTTGTTCCCATATCTCTCTTACACATAGGTGATTTTTTTTTTGTCTTTGTCCGGCATGCTCTGTCATTCACTGTTCTGATCTCATTGAAAGGAGCTCCTCTGTCAAAGATTGAATTCAGAAAACACAGCTGAAGTGAGAGGACACCACAACACTTATTGCCTTGTGTGCATTCCCAAAGAACCCTACACACAACACACCACGGAGAGAACGCTCATAGCAAAGGTAACACAGAGGTTGAAGGAAACACAGATATTTGCTGTTTTGTAGAACCAGCAGGGAGGGGGAAACAGAAGAATCTTTCTGTTAATCAGACCTTTGCTTCCTGATCCTACTGTGAGCACAAATGGAATCAGAAGATTTAAAAGCATTCCTTCCCTCCTCTCCTGATTGGTGAATGGGGATATCACGTGGCTTAAGGG
The DNA here is from genome assembly GCF_019175285.1 of Sceloporus undulatus. NCBI lineage: Eukaryota > Metazoa > Chordata > Lepidosauria > Squamata > Phrynosomatidae > Sceloporus > Sceloporus undulatus. Next base: position 161,869,404 of record NC_056522.1, on the reverse strand, counting down.
GAAATCTTCTTTCAAAGCCTGTGCAGTAATAATAAAAAAGAGAATTAAAACATGTTTATTGGCAGGTTATGGGGTGAGGGGTAATGTGGCTACAAAGAAATGGGATCCACAAACATCTTCTGTCTATATCTTTACAAGTTCACCAGCTTGGAGGACATTTATGCAAATTCCAGTTTCAAGTGACCAATTCCATCTCATTTACATTGTCGTCCTAAATAATTTCTCAACAGATAAGAGTACTGATTGCTACCTAAGTCATCCCAAAGCCTGAAATTTTAAAAAGCTGTAAAAATAATAATGCAAGGAAAAGTGTTACAGAACAAAACAAAATACCATACCTGTCCTAAATTTAAATTTGGAGGCTACCCCATATTGCTTTGTTTGATTCTTAAAAATATCTGCCCAGTGCCAAATAGCACTGTTTGAAATCTTAGTATGTTCTGTTCTGACACCTTGAATAGAAGGAAACTTACCCAGAAAGCCTAGGTCATCCTTATAGCTCGTAAACATATCTTTACCATATTTGTTCTATAGAGAGGGTCTACATTATTCCATAGATCCACTCATCTACATACACAAACTGAGCAAAGCTGCCACCATTAGGAAATTGTTCAAACACAGAATTCATGTAGAAAGCCTGCATTATAATTAGCATTTGCCTCTTCACTTTAATGTAGTACCAGCAGAGAAGACCAAGATACATGGAAGCCCCTAAATCCTAAAGTACATTGTTTGCCTTTTCCAAAATAGCAGCAATACTGCAGCAAATAGCAGCAAAACAGCAATATTGCAGCAATAGCAGCAATAGATTGTGAATCATGCCACAAATTCTACTAAATGTTTACTATTTACAATCATAAAATATGATATTCAATAATTAATATAATAATAATCTGAATGTTTACATTTTACGTATCTTCTCTCTGTTATCATAATCAAGGTTCAAGTGACCCTGATTCAAATCCTAGTTGTCCTACAGCACAAACAAAATAGTTTGATATAGTTGGACAGATGTAATTAATTTCAAGGGTGGGGGGAGTTTTAAAAAAGGAGGGTATTCCTTCTGTTAGCCTCAAGAAATCCTGAAATATAAAACCAATTGGGAACCTCTTACTGAACTGCAAAGTTTGACATTATGTAAATTTGCCATCAGGTGCCAAGAAAAATGATTGATATCAGATTCACTGAAATCAAAACAACATAAATGGATTTAGAGAATTTTTTTTAATTCCTCAAAATGCATTCTCATGACCTAAACAGACCCTGTTGCTTCAATGTGTTTGCTTCTTTTATTCTAAATTAGAGCAGCAATAATGTTCTAACTACCTATATAGCTACCACTTTATATTTTTTTAGAAATGCACAACTTCCTCCTATATGTCAGCTCTTCGGTTGGTTTAATCTTGCATAGCCCCAATGTAACGTCAGTAGGGTTATGCTAAATTGACACCCAGCGAAGGCCTGGAGATCTTAGTGCACAACTTCAAGACGTTAACATATTTGTGGGAAAGTTTACACTTTACTTCACAGTTTTTGCCCAGCTTTCGCAGAAGACAAAAGAGCACCAGTGGGTTGGTGCCTTGACCACAAGATAAGCAAAGCCTGTTTAACAGGCAAGGCAGTCACACCTGAATCTGCAATGCTACAAGCCGGACAACAGCTGTGCTGAAGGGTAGAGGTGGCGAGAGATAAGGGCTGAGATGAAGAAGGGGTAATCCATCGGCCACACTGGAAGGTCCTACTACTCCCATCACCTGCAATACAAACACAGCACATCACCTTGACCAACTATTGCAATTCCATCCATGCCATACCCTCCAATATTGATGAGGTACACACTTCAGATAGCGCAAGACTGGGCTGCTCTGGGAATCTGAGCCATCCACAGTGCTTTGCGATAGCTGGGGCCAGTCAGGGGAAAGGAGCAGTTCTAGCGGGAGGGAGGGAGGATACGGATCTGCTACAGGGTTAGCTGGGACTGGAGAGGAGGTAGAGGGGAAACCAGCACATTTAAGAATGTACCTAGTACTAGCCCTGAATAACCAGCACTGTACTTGTTGGAAAAATGGGATTGGAGGGTATGTCATGTCTTTATGGTGCTCACGGGAAAATGTACTGAAATCACAGTGTTTCTAATCTGAGTCAGTTGTTCCCATTTTACGTCATGGCAGTGTCCTGTGTCTCCCCCAAACAGGGTTTGATACAATGTTCAGACTCTTCTCTTTGTTATTTCCTAACATTTTAAGTTAAATTTAGAGGAGGAATGAACTGATTCAGATCTATGCCTGCATATTTCACTTAGAAGAATTAATGCTATTAACATACTTTCAAATGATAAACATTTTTTCTCCTCCAAGAATTTTGTATAGCTTAACATCTCATGGTGAACTGTGGGCTTGTTTACACCAGCCACAATATCTACACTGGTCAGGATTTCCCTGTTACCTCTCCTCTCTGTAACAAGGCTAGGCAGCTGTCTACATGTGTGTCCCCGCTGTGCCACCTGGCACCACCATCAGCATGAGTCATTCCCTCTGAGGTCAGAAATAAGGACCGCAGCATTGACTACACGCCTGGTTGCCTCACTGTGACCTCAGAGGGAGCAACTTGCAGCGACGGCAGCATCACCAAACAATACAGCTGGACATGTGTGTATCACTACGCACTGCTCCAGATTTTTCTGCAAAATCCAGAGCAAAAGGTGAGTTTTTTTATACCGTGTCAAGGGAGGGAAATGGTAGATTTGGTGCAGAACTGGCCTTCCATTGTGAAGACAGTCCACACTTGAATCAGGGATTTGGCCCTACATTGTATGGACAGGTCGCCTTAAGGATGGTGGAGATTCTCTTCATTTGGCTTGTGTTGACCTGCCCCAAGCAGTCTTGATTATACTGGTTTCTATCAGATACTCCAAGCTGTTGAACTTGGTGTCAACCATACCAGTCTGGATGCATACTGAAACACTACTTCTTGAGAGCAATTTGTTGGTGGCTTGAGTTTTGATCTTGCCAGTAAGGTCCTACGTTTCTGTCTGAGACATGCTGCTTCTATTGTGATGCTAGATTAGGATTGACTGGAGGCGTACTAGGGGCTACATTCATGCCAGCATCCCATTTGCTCAACTTCTACTCTGTAAAACAGGGATGGGGATCATGTCACCTCCAGAAGTAGTTGGACTGCAGTCCTCAGCAGCCTTGAGCAGGATAGTCAGTAGTGATGAATGAGCTGCAATCTATCGCTTCTTTTTACCTCTGGGAAAGCTCATTAGTAATATGATCCTCTGCCACTGCCCCTAGCCACAGAGGCTTCGTTTAGGGTCCTTTCACACTAAACAATAGAAATATAGCTCTCCGATTCCACTTGAGCTGCCATGGCAACTTCCTATGGATTCTTAGGATGGTCAAGAAGGGCCTTTGGAAACTTTAACCTGGGAAACCTCTTCTGGTACCTCTGACCAAATTAACAAAACCCCAGGAGGAGTCCACAGGAGGCAGCCATGACAATTCAAAGGGAATCATAATGCTATAATTGTATAGTGTGAAAAGTCCTCCAGTTATGACATTCCACAGACCTTTCCTCCATTAATTTTTGCACTTCAGAATTCTATCAGTAGATCTTGTAAAACTATGTTATGTTATTTGAAGAAGGCTTTGCAGAACTGGTAAACTGCAGACCGACCTCTCTGGACCTTCCAGATTGTTCCTCTGTGCTTCTGAATTAAGGTACTTAACCCTGTCAGATACTACTAATTTCAGGCGGGATACACACCGCTATATAGTACGTATTGTATACGTACTAGGGTTAGGAAGGGGCAATGCTTCCGCACCCCCCTAACCTTAGTACGTATACAATACGTACAAGATGGCGGTGCCCCTTCCACATGGGCGCCGCCATCTTTATGTACTGGACGCATAGCGTCCAGACGTGTCGCGGCACCTATGACGTCGCGAATGCGCCAGCGACGCTTCGCGACGTCATCAGTGCACCGCAAAAAGAAGCTCCGAAATGGAGCTTCTTTTTTGCTCCGCGCGGGAGCCGCGCAGTTTGGCTACTGCAGCTCCCGCGCGGAGCAAATGGCGCCGGCGGGGAAGCGCTGCAAAGCAGCGGTTTGTATCCCGCCTCAGTCTAGTGGTATATGTAATATTTATGAATGTCTAGAGAAATGATCCAGAGGTTTTTGTTTTAGGTGTTTGAAAAACACCTTCTGTCATGCAATGATTTGCAGGAATTTCTGATTAAAATGAAATTATGTGTGTTGTTATGTAATGCATTGTAGTTTCTCATATGTCTGATTTTTAAACTAAAGAACTATCACATCTGAAATTTAATTACATTTACCGCAGTAGTTCTATACATGTCAATTATATTACCAAGTAAAAGTGTTCTGGTTAGGTTTGGGGTCAGCAACCTGGTCCTCCCACTCAGTGTCTTAAACTGCAACTCCTATGAGCCCCAGACAATGGCCATGGCCAATGGCTGGGGATAATAGGAGCTGCAATCTAAAATATCCAGAGGGGATCCTTAATGTACTGTCCATATAGCAAAACCACATCCTTAAGGAAGAGAAGAATCTGAACATTGTAGAGGAAAACTCCAAACTGATTTTAGATTGGACATCACAAATGCCGGAATAAATTTACTCAGGTGATTCCTCCAATTAATCAATGGCTGATGCCTTTTTTCAGAGCCATAAAAATTGTTCTGTTTCCACAACATGAGACTAAATCTGTCTCCAGCTCCCCCACCCCTCACTCCTCATCCACTACCAGGTGTGTGCAGCATCCACCACCCCACTCTCCAACTTGCAGCCCTCAACTCTCGGCGCAGCATGCAGGAGTGGATTTTCAAAGTGGTGCATGGAAAGCAGCAAAAACCAGTCAGTTGACCACAGGCTTCTTCTTGTGTTCTCTCCCCAGTCACCACTTTGAAAATGGACTCCACTGTTTTTAGTGTCATTTAAAGAGCTTATTTCGGTGAGTAGGGAAAAGACAGGAAAAGACCAACTGGTGAAATATTAATTCCAGGGGCATTTCTACCACAGAAGGAAGCTTAGCAGATGTGCAGGAGGTTGCAATTTTGGTTACTCACCAGATTGACACAGACATTGATCAGTGACCTAAGATGAGGCAGGAAGGATATGATTGGCTGCCTCTGAAGTGTCAAACAAACCCCTTCAATCAAACTGCTGGCAGGCTCCCACTCAACCTGTCGCCTGGAACACAACAGTAGTGGCATTAGGTGTTTGGCACCCCCAGAAACCCTGCAACAAGGTGACTGACACAAAGGGACACCAAAGGAGGACTTCTCAAAGGGCAACAATGGACACTGCAATGGAAGCCTCTTACCTAGGCTGCTCAAAAAGCAGAAATTTACAGCCAGCACTACAGAAGAAACTGATCTGACAGTAACAAGGCACCCACACAGTGCTCTGACATTGGTCCAAAAATATTCAGACCCACAAACAACAAACAGGAAACAAGTGAGAAAGGTGGGCAGGGGCACAATATGGGGAAGGTAGTGGTGTTGTTGTTTTTTAAATGGCCTATATTTTCCAGTATGTCCTTACCAGCATGGTTTTTAGATTATTTAAAATAGTCTCTCTTGCTTTGTACTAGGAACGCTATACTTTTTGGAACTAAATATTCTAATGCAATCTCATATTTGCATTTTTCATCAGTATTTCTCTTTCCTTCTCAGCAACATCTCAGTTTTAGTTACCGTGCATCTGTGAGTATGTGAAATTCAGAACAACATTTTGCATTTATCTAGCCATAGCACGACACTATCCTAGGATAGGATTTTTTTCTAGATTCACATAGGCTGGACAACCACACCAGCTGACAGAGTTGGTGGATCATCTCAATGTAAACCACAGATTCACATAGGCCAGTGCTCAAAGGCTGGTTCCAGTCACCTCAGGAAGTTCTGCTAAGCAAACTGAACACATGCTCCATGTTTTATTGTTGCTTTATTGCTTTGAACTGTAACTGTTAGCCACTTACACAACTTTGCAATGTACAGTATCTCAGATAAACAAAGGATATTGACTTGGGTCCAAGAGATTCACGAGACTGGTCTAAGGCACTTTATCTGCTCAAAGGACTGTGTTCGCAGTCTGGGGTGCTCCTAGATCTGTCGCTCCAGATGACAAATCAGGTAAATGTGATGGTCAGGAGCACCTGCTGTCAGCTTCAGCTGATACGCCAGCTGCACCCTTTCCTGGAAGTGAGGGATCTAGAAACTCTGGTGCACGCACTGATAACCTGTCATCTTGATTTCTGTAATGCACTCTACATGGAGCTACCCTTGTGCTTAGTTCAGAAACTCCAGTTAGTACAGAACATGGCAACCAGGCTGGTCTCAGGTATAACTAGGAGAGACTATATAACATTGATCTTAAGATCGCTTCACTGATTGCCTATCAGTTTCCAGGTGCAGTACAAAGTGTTGGTCATCACCTTTAAACCTCTAAATGACTTGGGTCCAACCTATCTTCAGGACAGCCTCCTTCTGTATAAACCACCCTGCGCACTCAGGTCCTCTGGGAGGAATCTGTTGCAACCCATGAAAACTAGGTTGTCTGAAACTGCCCAGAGGACCCTTTTGGCAACCACTCTCAGAATATGGAATGACTTGCCAGTTGAGATCCATCATATTACCACTATAACAGCTATAAAAAAACTGTCAAGACAGATCTCTTCCAGTAGGCCTTTCCTAATGTTCACTCTGTTTATTCATAGTGTCACAGTAATGACAATATGGTTGGGGAGGAAGAATGCAAACAAATTTTAAAAAGGAGGAGAATGTCATCATGAATAATGTGACCAAAACCTGTTTTTGCTTTGGCCAAAATGCTTGGTATAAAATCAGGAAAGACCATCTGAACCCAACTTATGTCTTTGTGTCACAATTTCTTTCTAATAAAGAGGATTCCGCATGAGTGGCCTGCTGCGTTCTATCAAGTCTTTTTATACCCAGCTAGCTTTCCTCCTTTCATTGTATCTTCTGTCTATCTGGACATTATTAGCAGCCTTGGCAATAGGAGGATGACAAAGGAGGACTGGAGAAACACAGTTTTAGTATTGGGTTGCAGCGGTACATCTGCAATAAACAATATAATAAAGTTTGAGCAAAAGAAAATGGATTCCATTATAGCGAATCCTACTGTAGCTTTGTATGCCTGCGTACCACAGGCAAGGTAAACAGCAGCTGCCTCCAGAATCCTTTGCTGAGCATGCATGAACAGCAGAATAGGGAATCAGGAGATAGGGATGCATGAAAACAACTTCCTAAATCACTCCTGAAATTACTTCAGTCTTTTTTTACCACGAAAAAGAAGACTGTAGCCTCGGTAGCAACCCTCAACATATTAAAAATACATAGTTCTTTAAATTTAGCCACCAAAATAAAAATCATAAGAAAAAATGGAGGCTGCTGAAGGAAAAATTCATCTCTGGATATCCATTAGAGAAGAAGCGTTCTCTAGAAAGTTCAGAATGTTTTTGTCTACTTATGTAATGCTTACCTGGTCTGGTTGTTTCATTTGACATGCTCTTGTCATTAGAATGGAATAAAAAGTTTGCTGCAACAGGTTGAATTTACTCTTTTTTGTGGTATAGGAACCTATTCTTATTCCATCCATGCTATTTCTGCCTTTGGTACCTATTTTCTGTTAGCAAAGGCGGGTTATAGACCACCGAAAAGCGGTGGTCTGGCTCCGCCGCCGCTTGCAGAGTCCGGGAGCCGCAGCCTTTAAACGGCGCGACTCCCGGACGCTGCAGAGAAGGAGCGTGGAAATCGCGCTCCTTCTCGGGCCCCGGAAGAGGCGCTGCAAGTGCCAAAGGGCGCACTCGCGGCGTCACTTCCGGTGCGCCATGTGCGGACGCAGAGCGTCCGTTATGTCAATATGGCGGCGGCCGTGTGGAACGGCCGCCGCCATATTGTACATATTGAATACGTATTAGCATTAGGGGGGTGCGGAAGCACCGCCCCTTCCTAACCCTAATATGTATTCAATACGTATTTTTTGGCGATCTATAACCCGCCAAAGTAATGCCCAGAAACGCATTAATTTGTTAAATGAACTATATCTATATTTTAATGGTTCTGTATCTGTAGACAGGCTAACCACCAAATGTACACTTAACTCTTACTCTTAGTACAGTGGTACCCCGGGTTACGAAAATAATTCGTTCCGCCGCCGCGTTCGTAACCCGAAATCCTTCGTAAGCCGAAAAAGCCATAGGCGCTAATGGGGAAAAGCCGCGATTTCGTGCGAAATAGCGCCAAAAAGCACCAAAAAATTTTTCGTAACCCGAAATAACCTTCGTAACCCGGAACAGTTTTTTCCTATTGATTTTTTTCGTAACCCGGAAATTTCGTAAGGCGGTGCTTTCGTATCCCGGGGTACCACTGTATAACAATATATGCTTATACCTTAAAATAGGCTAATAAGTGATTTTAGAAATTATGGTGACAACATCTGCTATTCTGAATGCTTATTTTCAGGATCATGCTACATTTTTATAACTGTTCATGTGAGTTCTCCATAAAAGATGCATTTCCTCTATTGTTGTCTCGGATATGGGCACATGCATACACACCAATAGGAGAAATACATTTTTTGTTTTTTTGCTGTAAGAATTCAGTGCAGCAAAACACTGTCAATAAAATGACATACCCTTCCTTCAAGGCTTGCAACATCAGAAACGGACCCCCAGAGGTTTCCGTCACACCTGCTCACCTCAAAGTAGGCATCTTGTGAATTTTATTGAACATACGATCCAATCTTTTTAAGATGAGGATAAGGGCAGGTCTCACTGCCTCAGCTGTCCAGTCTGTGATGGGTAGCATCTCCATGATGTATCGCCGGAGCCCACGGCTCTCCATCGTCTGAGTGTCATAGGGTGCCAGCTTCAGAAGGGAATGTGCAATTTCTGCCAACCTAAAATTATTGCTTGTTTAGAGGGAAATCTGAGATTCTACAAAGTGAGTTACTCTGCAGAGAGCAATGACTATTACATTATTGGAAAAACACACCCCACTTAGTAGAATGTTACATGGTCCATGACATACACAGGAATCATGGTCAACTTCTTTAGGGACATCTCTTTAAATCTGCTTAAGCGAATGGCATATAGTAATGAGTCATAGATATGTATGACTTTATTTAGGCAGATGCGGTTATACTAATGGTACTGTTGCAAATTAATTTAATTCACAGATAAGCCAGATTCCATTCTCATTTTATATACACTACACAATAATATGTAAAGTTTAAACTTAGGCACTAGTATGCTGCTCTTGCCTTCCTGTCCACCCCTTCTTTTCTATTAACCCATGTGCAATAATTAATAAGAATATTTGAGACATGTTATTTTTAATTTCTGAAAATGCTTGCAGTACTGGAAATGTGCGGTAGGTTTCCATTTTGTAAAAACAATGAATTACTATTGGCTCTTTTTGCCATTAAACTGAAGCAAGTATGTAGTTTTCCCTGGAAAAATGAAGGAAGCATGTAGTTTATCACAACTAGATTATCTATCTGACAACAGCCATCTTCAGCTTTGCAGAACAATGAGCCTTGGGAAATCAGAAGACACTCTAAAGAAACAACTGCTAGGATTATTATTTTGACAGAGAAACATTACTTCATCTGCAAGAGTGCTTCTCGACCTTTGGTCCTGCAGATGTTTTGATTTCAGTTCTCACTACCTTTTATGATTGGCTGCACTTATTGGGGTTTGTGGGAACTGAAGTCAAAAAGTTGAGATCTACTGGTCTACAATTCACCTTGGGGCTTCACTTGTTTACAATATGAAATCACAGAGTATATTTGATGTGGCTTTTCCAATTCTTCAAGAAAGCACATTTGAATGATAGAAAGCTCTATTTAGCAGTGATAATGAAGAAGTGTTTTTCCACGCACTGACTTCTGTATATATAGGTTTCAGTTTACTTGAGGACTCAGTTTTTGATGCAACCCCCAATAGACTGGCAAAACAAAAGAAAAACAAATAAAAAGGTTTCTGCATGTATTTAGCAAAGCAGCTTTTGAAACTGTCAGATAACAGCTGGCCTGTTCTAATTGGGCCTGACAACTAGAATTAGCCCTATATATTTTAAAACCACACTAACTTAAGAACAGTTTTGTATGATCGTGAAGAGTGAAAATGATTACATGGCAGTTTCAAACATCATAGAAACTTGGTAAGTCAACACTTGCATACGTTTCATTAATTCAGTAAAGGAGGGATACAGTCTGGCAGTTTCCGCCCATCGGCATCCATTCGCTGTAGGGCTAAAGAAGGGCTGGGCATCCACATGCGCCCAGTCCTTCTTCCTCTGCCAGGGCACCATCTTGGCGTGTACCTGTTTACATGGGGCACACCACAGTGATGTCCTTTGTGCACGGTGCGCAAATGATGCTGTGCACGGAGGACATCATAAGGTCACGCCATGGCCCTGATGGCACCTCTTTGGGGTGCAAATAGGAGCCGCATTTCGTGGCTTCTGTTTGCACTGGGTTGGGGGCATGGCGTGTGGCTGCTATGTCCTCAACTCAATGCTTCCAGGGGCGGCACATAGCTGTCCCTGAACACACTGTCTGTCGAGCCCCTAAGTCTGCTCTAAACTGGATGAGGGCCAGTGTGGTGTGGTTTGAGCATTGGAGACCAGGGTTCAAATAATCGCTTAGCCATCAAAACCCATTAGGAATACTGGGCAAGTCACTATCTCTCAGCCTCAGAGCAAGGCAAAAACAAACTTTCTCTGAACAAATCTTGCCAAGAAAATGCAATGATAGGTTCATCTTTGGGTATGACTTGAAATAAGGCACGCAACAAACTAACTGGAACTGGCAGAAGCATTCTGTAGATCTAAAAAAAGGGGGTTAATATGCAACCACATACCAGATCCAACATACTCAGACTGACTCTCATGAGTAACAAAGTAAAAGACCCACTACTTTTGAGATTACCAAAAATCCAAATATATGGATGATGGCACAAGTTATGCTGACAAACTGCCTAAATGGTGAAAGCTGAGATGGGTTTGCCATTGGTAATAGATGTTGCTTCATTATTTCTTTTTAAATACATTTTATTAATGCCACATATATTTATCTTTTTATTTTCAGTAAGAACTGAAATCTCTAACTGAGTTGGTAGCTCAAATAAGGTTCTTCCTGAGTGTGCTATGGAGGTATACCCACCAAGGAAGGAGTTGGCAAAGGATACCTGTACCTTTCCCCATATTTTTTTTAACAAAATGATCAACTGTGTTCCCCTAAATCAAGATGGAGGAAAAATGGCTTATCTTTAGCCTTTTCTCAAAATAGGAAGTGATGATCTGGTTACTTCTAAGTAGGAAAAAACTTGGGATGGAAAAACTGGGTTATGTGGCTAATTGTACCTTACTGGAAGGCAGTATTGGTGAAAAATGTTTTCAGTACAAATATCTATCTATCTATCTATCTATCTATCTATCTATCTATCTATCTATCTCTCCGTACTTCTCTGCTTGCATTAGCATTAATCTTCCAATAGTTATAGCATCAGCTGTGAAAATGAGTTGGCTGGTGAGATTTGCAATATGAATGGATAAGCCTTGCTATGGGGGTGTATGAGTTATGTTTGCTCTTCAAAATAAACATAATGATAAAATGTACATTTCATTACTGTGAAGGAGAAACATTTTTTCCCAAGAAAAAAATGTGGTGCTGCTATAAGAAAAAACATATTTCACTTCTTTATTTTCCTGTCTAAAAACTAAACATAGGTGAATTGTTTCTATATGTTCATGTTAAAAACCTACCAATACTCCATAGAAGCTAGAATATGTCTCTTGGTCTTAGAGATGTCATGGATGTGGGCCGTATGGTCCATGAAATTTTTTGCAACAATCACAATTGTTGAAGGACCAAGAAAGGTCCATTTCCCCAAATGGAGATGCAAACTGAAAGGCTAATGTTACTAGTCCTCAACAAAATGCCAACAGATTTCTTGAAAACATGTCTTGGGAATGTTTGTAGGAAATTAAAGCCATGCGTTATGCATATTAGTACTGTGATTTCTATCTTACGATACCAGTGCTTCATCTGGACTCATGGTTTCTTTACCATTCTCATGCTAAGGAAGGAAACAAGGAATCTGTGGAGAATCTGGAACAGAAAGGATCCTGTTTGTTCTCTTCAAAATAAAAAGCTTTAGATTTCTGTTTAATGTGTTGTGATACTATTACATAAAGCTCCTGAAATGTTTTGCCACACCTACTTCTACAGTTGATATATACTGTACAGTTTCAAAGAGTCATGCATTTTTAAAATAATACCTCATATGAGACTTAACATCCAGCAGCTCTAAGGAAGTCACCCTCGGCTCACCAGCAAGATTCTGCAAAATCTTCAGACGGGGGCCACAGTGCTTATAAAATTCAGTACAGATATTCAGCAAGGACTCACGAGGTCGCCTAAATTCCTCCCTAGCAATGCGTTCATCCAGCTCTTCTCGCTGGAGGCCTTGGCCTTCCTCCAGCAAATGAAGGTTTTCCCTGAAGAATACAAAGGGGGAACAAAAAAGAAGGTGAACATGAAGGCAGGAAAAAAAATGCTGCTGAATGAAAAGATTACAATGAACCCCTCCTTTTGAACAGGTTTGGCATGCTAAGGCAAGAGGATAATGGCTTGCCAAGAGTAATTTCTCCCATTATAGAAAAGGAAGAACAAGCAGCTCGAGGGCTGAAAAGAGAGGCCGTTACCTAGAAAACCCACCCAAAAACACCCAACCATTCTGGTATCTCTTGCACAAAACTGTGCAAAGGGGAACCCAGAAAGATCTACATTGCAAGAGTTCAACACAGATGCTAAGGATACTGGTATCATTCTTGAAATACCTGATGAAGTGCAGCTTGGCTCCTTGCTCTGGGTACCTAGAAATATGAGGAGAACTCAGTGACAGTTTCATAAAGGAAAGCAAACAAACCAGGACCCAAAGGACATGTTGAACCAGATCTGACAACTCCTACTACAGTGAAGTGTAGGTAGGGGAGCAACAGCATGTCTTCTTGTCCCCAGCCTGTCTGTAAATGCTTGTCCTGTTTCTCAGACTATGGGAGATGCAAGAATAACATTTGGATAAAGTGTTCAGCGTGCATGAAATCCATAGCCAAGAAGCCTAAACAAGAGATGGGGATCAAGAAGCTCCTAGACCCTTGGCATCACCCAAGGTCATTTTTGCCATATAATCCCACCTCCATCCCCAATACATCTCAGAAAACTGTACAGAAATTCAGCAGCAAATCGTGCCATTAAATTTCACTGCCAACCAGAGGAAAAGGACAATTTAAATTTTGTTTGCTTCAAATACTTTGTAATAGCTTGTTTGCGATGGATCAAACAGGGAAAACCTACATAAAGCGAGCAAATGTAGCTTTAAGTTCAGTAGTCAACCCTACAGTCCATCCAAAGAAAATGAAATTCTTGCTATAAATGGTTCTCCCTTCCCCACATCAGTTGGTATTAAAAGTTCCAATGACACATGGTAAAACCTGTGGCAGTCCTGTGGCAGTGAAACGATTGATCCCCAGCTTCTCTGAAATTGCCTGGTCTTGGCCTAGATTGTGCAGATGATTCCCATATATATCTAAGATAGAGATCATGCTTTTCTGGCCTCTGTATTTGAAGTTTATGTCCTTAGCTGTATCCAATAACATATTTTAACACATCTTGCACTAAAGGGTTTTCTGGTTGGTACAGCAAGGAAGTGGCAACGTTTGCCCCAAAAAAACATGTAGGGGGACAATTTTGTGTGTTTGTAACAGCACAAAAATGTCCTGGAAAAAAACAACAGCACACTAATAGTGTTATTAGCCACACATATTTCAAAATCAAATTGAAATCCTGACAGACACTGATAAGATACATCTGATCTTGGGTGACCCAGACAGGTTGAAATCCCAGATTTTGCTCCTGTTCTTTATTGGGGAGATGGTATAAAAAGTCGCTGCCTGTACTGGGAACTGACTGAAAATATTCAGATAAACAAAATGTATATGGATCTCTAAAATAAAATCAGAAAGAACAGGAATAAAATTTGAGATTTTCTGGCTTTTTATCCTCACAATCAGGTTCAGTTTCAGTCTGGAGTAGTGTAGGAGGAAAAGGTGGGGTGGGGGAGTCCAAGAGAAGAAGCAGATGTTTTGCCAGCAGCTGTGGCTGGCATCTTCTGAAGATGCCACCCACAGCTGCTGGCGAAACGACAGGAATAAACTCTTCTAGAAGATGGCCCTAAAAACTCACCAAAACTGTAGAAGAGGCAGAGTTTGCCCTGTGTTTAATGCGAATCAGTGTTGCAAGAGCCCCTTAGACAAAGAGGCAAGACAGTATACCTGTCTCCACTTTAACTTGATATGAACAGAGGCAGGAGTGGGTGTGTCTGCCCTGGCTCTGTGTCTGCCAAGCACTCTTCGTGAGAGAAGCACTTGCAGCTCCAACTCTTATCCCCATTTCTATGCTGGAGGCACAGGCACGTCAACTTGCTCCATCTTTCGTCTCAGATGAAGTGCCTCGTTCCAGCCTGTAGCTTCAGGTTCTGACTTTACTCTTGAATGCCACTTCCGTCAATGACAAGGAAAGATGCAGGGTTATCAGACCCTGAGTGATTTTATGGGACACGTGTAACCTCTGTGTTTGCACAGACTGTGAGATGCTAAAAACAAAATAAAGGGTTTACATCTTTATTATGCTCTGTTGTCAGCTTCCTATGAGGACTGGACTGGCTGTTGCTGGAAACAACACATTAGTCCTAGTAGACTATGGCCTGTTACAGACTGCCAAAATAAAGCTGCTTCGGGTCTCTTTGGAGGTATGCTATTTAAATGATACATGGGTCCTAAGAGTCCGGAGGTCGCACCAAAGCCACACTCCATTCCTAAGCACTGGAGTGCAGCTTTGGTGCAGCTTCCAGATTCTTAGGATGCATGCATCATTTAAACAGCATACCTCCAAAGAGACCCAAAGCAGCTTTATTTTGGCAGTTTGTAACAGGCCTATGAGTCTGATACAGCAAGGTGATGCATACAAGCTCCTCCTGTGGCCATTCACTCCTCC
>NC_056522.1:161802199-161854198 GCF_019175285.1 Sceloporus undulatus | reverse complement strand
GACTGCCAAAATAAAGCTGCTTGGGGTCTCGTTGGAGGTATGCTATTTAAAAGATACATGGGTCCTAAGAGTCTGGAGATCGCACCAAAGCCACACTCCATTCCTAAACACTGGAGTGCAGCTTTGGTGCAGCTTCCGGATTCTTAGGATGCATGCATCATTTAAACAGCATGCCTCCAAAGAGACCCAAAGCAGCTTTATTTTGGCAGTCTGTAACAGGCCTAGGAGTTTGATACAGCAAGGTAATGCATACAAGCTCCTCCTGTGGCCATTCACTCCTCCACTTTTTCTTCAAAACTTCAGGCACACATAAGCTATCACAAGGAACAATGGAGCTTAAGGCTGTGTATTACCTAGTGTTTGTTCCAGATGATATAGTGTGGTTAGCAGTAGTGGTTCCTTTATGGCCTTGATCACAGCGACTCATCTGAGGAGCAGTCATTGGCCTGTTCGTTTGGTTAAAAAAAAGAGACTGTCTGAACTCATGCTAGTGACAAACACCAAATTTGCCACAAAGAAAGGATTGTTTTTATTACCCATGTTATGGTCAAAGTTGATAATTTGCTTTTGTCCCCAGGTTTCTCAGTTAAACAGATTTAATTAATCACATTTTGAAAGGGAAAAACATAAGCTTCAATAAAAATTCAAATCTGGGGTGTGCTCAATTGAATTATCATTTGATAAGTCAAGTTAGGCCTTATTGTAATTTTAAAGACAACATATCCATTTTAACTATGGGCAGGTATATAAATAACATGGAATAAATGTTCTTCTGTTCTTCATCTCTCGTGTTCTCTGAGGTCACAGTCACAAAGGTGGGGCATCTCACCTGGTAAGAACTTCCACGCTGTACAAAAGCGCTTGCAAAGATGTAGCAAGTGCAGCTGTTGCTGCGATTTCTTCTCGAGCAGCTGTCACTGTTTCCACTTGGGAGGTTTGCCTCTTCAGCCTCTGCAGGTAACAGGGAACCAGCGCTTCAAGGACCATCAGCATCTGAAGACTGAGGCAATGTGCATCATCAGGGAAAAAAAATCAAAATGAAGGTGTAGTTCAGAAGTACAGAACTGCAATTAGGGGACAGGTGCCTAAAATATGGGCTGTTGAAGCATGTCTAAATGAAGGAAATATTCTACATATTGGATACCACAATACTGAATACTCTGCTCCAGTCAGCTAAAGAGTGGCCCTTTGTGGCACCAGGAGGGCCCCTCTAGGGAGATGATTGTACTTGCTAAATCTCCAACTGCTTTCCAACAGGATACAGTCAGGTTGTAGGTTGCTACCAGGTATTATCAGACTTAATTCACCACTGATTCCACCGGGCGATTGCAACCTGGCTGCATCCTGGGTCCCAGGCACACTTCGGAGGTGGCTTTTCCAAAACGAGAGCTTGCTGTCTTGGAAAAATGGCCTCCGAATCACACCTGGCACCCAGGTTGCAATCGCCTGGTGGAATCGGCGGAGAATTAAGTCTGATACTACCCAGTAGCAACCCACAAACCAACTGTATCCCTTGGGGAGCAGACGGGTTTTTAGTAAGTGCAATAATCTCCTACATGACTGCAAAGGCTGAATACATTTACTAGGAAGAAGGTGGTATCACGGTTAATCAGATCTCTCGTTGTTTAAGGATTAACATGCTAACAATTTTTTTTTTAAATCCTGACCTAGTAGCAAATGAGCTGTCAGTATGGTACCATGTGTTGTAGGCTCTATTTCAGAGGAAAAAACTGGCAAAAATCCCTGAGTATTCCTTACCTAAGACAACTCTATGAAATTCATGGGGTTGCCAACAGGTGACATGAAGGTGCATGTGTACACACACAAACATACACACACAAGCTTCCTTCAGTAGAGATTGTTATATGCTGCTGCTAGACCATGCCACTCAGCAGTTTATACAAATCATTCCACACTAGCTGCAGCTTCTGGATTGGCACATGAATGGTAGGCACTTCAGAAATGTCACAACATTGGCCAGGTTGCCCCAATTATACAGTCTTCATGTTTTGAGTGGAAAGACTGCAGCAAAACTCCTGCTCCTGAACAGAGCTTTCAGTCTCTGGAAAGATATACACACAACACTTATCTGAGCATGCTTTTCCTGCAGCTGGAGTTTGGTGTGGTCCTTTAAGATCACACTCAGGATGGTCCTCTGTGGTTATGAATGCCTACAGAAGCAGGCAGAAGCTTCTGCCACCTTGAAATTATTAAAATTCAGATGAAGCTGATAAACACTACAAAGCTATTCTGGGAACATTTACCGACTGAATCTCCTGTATGTGAAATGCTTGGGACTAGAAGTGTCTTGAATTTTGGATTTTTTTTTGGGGGGGGGGGATTTTGGGATACCTGTGTTTGCATATATGTAAATAGTGAGTTATCTTGAACCCAAGTCTAAACACAACATTCATATCGTTCATATATACATATCTCGTAGGTACTTATATAGAATGTTTTTAATTATTTTGTTCCAGAAATGAAGGTTTGTGTAGCTTGAACCAGCAGAAAGCAAAGGTGTCACTATCTCAACCATCCACAAAAATAGTTAGTTTTGGAGTATTTCAGAATTCTTGATAAGGGAGACTCAACCTGTATTAAATTAATGGTAGGGTCTCTGACCTTCACTGAAATATCAGGAGGAAAACCAACCATATTGTATACTACTTGAAAACACTTTTAAAAAGATGCCACTTATGTTTCATGTTTGATACACTGACTCTAGTTCTTTGCACTGGCATTCAGGAACAAAAACCCCAAAACAAAGCAGCAAACAAACATAAGCCCAAACAGATGTTACCTTCTGAATGACTCTGGGGCATATGCTACAACTGTGACACACAACTTGATGGCTTCACTGATGGAAAAGGTCAAATCCTCATTGCCATAGCAGAAATCTGACAAGGAAAAACAGACACCAACGATGTGAAAATGTGGGAAATACCAGGAAAGTAAAATCGGCTGAACAGTTCAGTTGCAATCTTCTAAATAAATTATTGAACTGTCATCAGAAGTCCTTATGATCTGAGGGAAGTAATTACTTTTCAATTTCAGTTCCTGGTTTACTTAATAGGATTTTATCCCACGTGGATATTATAGATGGTTCCAAAAAGGAAAGTCTGGTCTGTCTGGAACTTTAGAGATAGCTTGGGCTATTAACCAAGGGAGGGAAAACCCATCAAAAATGTACAGCTACCACTTTGACATTCATATCAGCAATAAAGTAGGGCATTACTAGAATACAATAGGCAGGTCAAACATCTGTGTAGACATTCATATGATTACACTGCAAGACTATAGTTTCTTCCTTTATAAAGGAATAAGCTCCATATAACATAGTGGGACTTTCAAGTAAACATGTATATTATTGCATTGTAATTAAACTGCAAGATCAGGGTTCCAATTATGTATAAAATCCAAGCACCGTGGATTAGGCGAGAGCCATTTCCAACAAGTAAAAACAATACACATAAAAGCCTGGAATCCTAAACCAGCTTGTTGACATTTATTGGATGGTTCTGGCAATTTAGTACTTTGAAAAATAAAATGGAAAACAAATATTTTGTGAATGGCTACTTTTAACTGAATAGCGGCAAGAGATGCCAACTCTGGAGACCAGGGTGATTCCCAATTCAGCCATGAAACCTATTGGGTGACCTTGGGCAAGCCACATGCTCTCAGCCTCAGGGGAAGGCAAAGGCAAAGGCAAAATCTCCTCTGAACAAACCTTGCCAAAATAACCCCATGATAGGTTTGCCTTAGGGTCGCCATAAGTCAGAAACGACTTGAAGGCACACAACACACAAACGCACGTGTATATAAGCAAACCAGTGCAGTCACAAGGTCCATTATTAACTGTAATCCTACATTTAAAACAGCAGTTGAAACCAAACATTTTGAGGAACAACAGCAAAACAAAGTGTTTCTTTCATATAAAAGAGTAATTAAAAGGACCTTTGAAAATACCTAATGATTTCAGTGGTTTTTCTGCTTTCACCAGTTCTAGAATATCGAGATTGTCTGGAGTGTCTCCTTCTAAGGACTGTAGCAGGTCAAAGAGGCACTGAGCTGAGAGACCCTTGCTGGGCCCATTGTTTGTAGCATCCTATGTTTTGAAAAGAAAAGAAAACCAACATTACCTTGATTTTCCAGGTTCCCATTGCAATTTATTTTGTGCTTACAAATGTCAATGATTTCATTTTAGATACATGAATGCCTTGCATGTTTATTAATCTGCTGTTTATTAATCTGGTATGTAAGATGGCTATATTACACATGTACAAAAACAAACATAGGACAAATAACATGTCCTCCCCCCCCCCCTACTCCTATGGCAATCAGTCTGGAAGATGCAGGGCCCAATCCCCGGTATTGGTGTGAAATATCTGGACGATGTATATTCAATTCAGCACTGAGATAAACCACTCTTAAAATAGATTAATAAATGCCCCCATTTGCTCCTGATCTGTGAAAATCAGGGGGGGGGGCCAGAACAATGGTGGTTGGCTTTTTACAATGCACCCCACTATGCTACCTACTGCCACCACTGCTGGCACAGGTTACTCCTTCTAGGTCAGAACAAGGCACCCAGCCAGGTTGGGTGCCCTGGTCCTGACCTCAGAGGGAGTGACTTGCATTAGCAGTGGTGGTGATGGGTAAAACAGTGGGATGTGCCTGCAAACAGCTGCCCAGCATCACTCCGGAGTGCCTGGGTAATGTGGTGACATCAGGGCAGCTTTGAGGCCAGAATACTCCAGGCTGGTCCCAGAGTATTGTGGCTCATATGGACCTGGCAAGAGACACTTATCTGAACTGAGCTGGGTAAAAACAGGACACCTAGAGTGTTAGTGGGCCAAATTAGTTTGTCAGTTTAATTTCACCTGTCCTTTGTTTTGTTTTGTTTTCTATTATTAAATAGTAACTGAGGGTAAGCCAAATCAGTACTCAGATGGTGGCGTGTTTGTGAGTTAACCCTCTTCTTGCCACAGTCCTGATGAAAATCATGCCTCTGAAGCTGCTGTTTGTCATATTGATGCCTGTAATAGCAGTTTGAGATGACAGTTTCATTGGAAATACATTAAAGACTTTTCAGGTGGCTTCATAGATTTTGGTGGTTGCCTTCTTTCTGGAAGCCAAGAGAGTGGAAATAACTTAATTACTGTAACCATTACAGTACAGTAATCAGACTTTGGCTAGCTGGAGCCAGGCTATATCTGTATTTTGAATGGGACCCTGAGTCAGAAGGTCTGAATGCAGAAAAAGGAACCATGAGTCTACCATTGCTAGGTGTAGCAGGACTAAAAACCAGAAGGAGGATAATATCACCATTTTCTCTTTCTACACCTTCCTGATCACTGGGGCTAGGAGTAGAAGAGGTGGGAAGAGATAGAAAATATGGGCAATATGGTCTTGATAAGGCTTGAGAAATCACTGAAGTGGCCTGGAATAGAATCTGGCCTTATTTGGGCTGTTGAATTGCAAGGCACAGGGGTCTGGCCAATGTCATTAAATCTACCACTTTGAAATAATTGATGTGACCTGTCTCAGGTGCTAGTTTTGACCTCTTTCTTCTGAGAGAGAAAAAAATCATTGACTTCATCATCTGTGAAGAGACACCTTGCCTGAACATTGTCTGAAATCCACTGTACACAGGCAAACATACAAAAGTGTGACAGCACTTTTCCACCAAGACACCCACTAGATCCTTATCCTATATCTTTCCCCCATTGGGAACCACTAGCCCTTTATCTTATACACTTCTGAACCAAGATAATATCACTAAATTTCACAATCTAAAAAGAGGGAGCCAATGGGCTGGGACTTAACTCTTGAGGTTTGGGACTCTAGGATTGGGATGCTGAATGGGATGGAGATGAAGTATTCTAACACTCTTCTCCAAGCAGTGGGCCAAAAAGAGAATTAGTTGTGCATATTAATTACAAAGTAATTCTTTCTTTGCATGAATCACAATATAATGTGAATTACAAGGACATGTACAGTTGCTGAATGTACATAAAATATAGTTAAGAAGAGAAGTGTTTTTTAAAATTGCTACAATCAAAGCTATCTTGATATGGGGTGCTCATGCTATTCCTTTTGCTGGCAAAATCAGTATGTGCAGTCTCTACCAATACTGGTTTTGCCAGCAAAAGGAGTAGCCACTAGCAGTTATCATACAGCCTTGGATTCAGCTACCAATATTGTCAAAACTAAAACTGATACAAGATACTTACAGGAAACTCCAGGAGAGGAGCAACACTAGCAAACAGTTGGAGGACAAAGGGCTTACGGTGGAGAATGTAAAACTGGCGACAGGCAAATTCAATGGCTTGACGCAGTTGTGGGTTGCTTTCATAGTCAGCATATACCTGCGCAAAGAGAAAGCACTTCAAAATACTGTTTGTTTATAGGATAAACAGCACTGTGTTGAAAACAGATATTCCAAGATGGGGTCACACACACATGCTGTCTCTCTCTCTCTTTCTCTCTCTCATTCTCTCTTCCCCTCCTCCTTTTTTTCTTTCATATTATCTCTCTGTATACACATATTCAGAGAGACAGACATTCTTTTGCTTTTGTGGGACTTTCTGCTTGGATGGGGTATCAGGGGTAGACAGCTACATGGGAGGGAATTTTTGCCCCCACTTGCCATGCTCACCTGTGGGCCTCATAGGCACACTGCTGCACATGGTAAGATAGAATGGGCATGAAAAAGCCAAATTGCTACATTTGTGGATGGTTTTCTTGCATTTCTGGGATATTTTAATTGTAAAAATACCCCCAAATCAACTTGAATAGACAGGAGGGGGATCACAAGTTTTTGGGGTGACTGTTGGGGCCATATAATTGGGTTTATGATGGGTTGCCTAAGACCTACAGGCTGAACTTTCCCAACCCTTGGACTATATCCTTAAATGATGGGATGAAGGAACTGTTATGATATCCAGAAAACACGAGAAGGAATTTCTATATTTTGGAGGAAGACAATGGCAAACCACCTCCGAGTATTCCTTACTTAAGAAAATCCATGAAATTAATTTGTTGTTGTGTGCCTTCAAGTAGTTTCTGACTTATGGCAGCCCTAAGGCAAACCTATCATGGGGTTTCCTTGGCAAGATTTCAGAGGAGGTTGGCCACTTCCTTCCCCTGAGGCTGAGAGCATGTGATGTGCCCAAGGTCGCCCAGTGGGTTTCATTAATAGGATTGCCATTGTGTCAGAAGGCAACTTGAAGGCATATAGACATAGAGGTCCAAGGAACATCATCAGCACATTTTCCCCACATCAAGGACCTCCAAAGAAAGGTAAACATTTCCAAATCAAACAGACCTGGTTATTCTAACTGGACTGAACTAATGGCTAATTCAGGCTTATTCATCTCTCTCCAAGAAGAGAATTACCTGAAGCATAGTGGGAAGGATCCATTGGTATCCACTAAGAGAGAAGAGGTGGTTGAAATGCACTGCTGTGTTGATGACAGTGGCAGCATACTGCCTCAACAGAGCACTGTCTTCAGGGTG
This sequence comes from Sceloporus undulatus, assembly GCF_019175285.1. Classification (NCBI taxonomy): domain Eukaryota; kingdom Metazoa; phylum Chordata; class Lepidosauria; order Squamata; family Phrynosomatidae; genus Sceloporus; species Sceloporus undulatus. Next base: position 161,846,680 of record NC_056522.1, on the reverse strand, counting down.
CAGGATCAGAGCCCCATTGAATACATTCAAGAACAGCATGATTTCATCTCCCCAGGGAAATTCACTGGGCATTCCCAGAAACATCTCCTCCAGTAATTTAATCCACAGGCTTTTCTGAAGAGTGTCAAGGCCAAAGAGCTCCTTTCCAGCTGGAAGAAGAAAAAGAATTATATCGGATTCAAAGCCAACAATTTATTTCAAAGAAGAATATCTGACCTTCCAAAGAAAATCTTGGTGATCACTGAGTTTTAGCTCCCACAGAAGAGTTGGGGTGGTGGCGGCAGTGATTGCTATGGCTATAGAGCAAATGTTCAAAAGAATCACTAGATCCTTGTCTCATACATTTCTGAACCAATGCAAATTCATTAAATTACAAATCCTAAAAAGAGGGAGCCAATGGACTGGGACGTAACTCTTGAGGTTTCTACTTCCATCAAAAGTTTTAAAAAATCATTGAGACTGTCTTTGGCAGGTTTTTTTTCCCTATAGAGGACCTAAAGGCTTTCCCCAAATGCAACAGTACAGAAGCTTCTTGAGAAATTCAGTGTTGTCTGCCCAAGAGCAGGTAGCCTCACCCTGGACAGAAACAGCTTGAATCTCAAGGGACGTTTGCTTTTTCTGTTGCTAATAGAGTTGAAATGTTACATGGTTTCTGTGATTGTCCCTATCAGAGAGGGAAGTGGCCTCCACTTGGATTGATATCCCTCCAGACTATTTTAACAGAGAACAACAAAAAGAACATCTTGAAAAAATGTAATCCCCCTGTATGATATTTTAACACCTTTGCCTGATGAAGAAGCCAGTGGAACTTCAAAATCTTGCATGATGTATTTTGTGCATTCTTGTGGCTCAATGATGGTATTGCTGTTTTGTGGGTTTTGTATGTTGTTCTGTTTCACTGTAAGCCCAACATAGCTACCCTGGATATGTTTTCATTAAGTTCTTAGTCACTACACTAAGACTGTCAGTGGGCAATTGCCCACATTCAAGCTGCATGATGAAGCCCATAACTAAACAAAGCCACTGGAATTTCAGGAAAGGGGTTCTCAATGGTACCTTGTGGATCATTGAAGAGTGAGAATTCAGCATCAATAGCACTGCGAGGGAAAGAGGGCAAGCGGAGAAGATCCTCTTGCAGCAAAGACACATGGGACTGCTTGTGAGCAACAGGGATCTTCTGGGTCAGAGAAATGAGGAAAAGAACCCGTCCCACTTCTTCTAACTTGCGTGTGAACACCTAATGAGACAGAAAGACAATTGGTTTGGAGATACACCCACAATCAGTTTTTGTTCCATTTATAACTCTGTGCTTAAGCAGACTGTAAAGGATGCAGATCTAAAATGTAATTGTGGGGCTTCTTACACCAATTCTTTAATGCTGTATCACAAACAGTAAAACCTTGAAAACAAAATTAGTAATCTGACAATTAAAATAGGAACAAATAACATGTGAAGCCAAAGTAAGGCTGAAATAAAAAACCGAGGGGACAAAAAATGTCACCCCCACAGCCACCAAGATACAGAGTGAGCACTGCAAAGTCTCTGTCCCTTATATCTACCAATTTCATGACCCTTACTTGCAAGCCAAAGAGCAGATATCTCTCTATCAACTCACAAAACATGTACTAAAAACACTAAGCAGATTTTTTAAATTGGTATTTCTGTTGGAAAAACTGTGGGAAGTAGAATACCTGTTTCTGAATAAGTTCTTGCCCCTTTTCGGGATGCATGTGTACCAGATTCAGCTGAGGAGAAACTGATCTTCGAAAGGGATAAATATCACGGACATAGGTCTGCAGTGAAACAACAAAAATAATTAATTATAATTTACAAATGATACAATGTAGTTGCAACTGCAGTTACAGTGGCGATAAGAAATGCTCTTCAATAGCAGCTGGACATCAGTGGAGTAGTGAAAGAGGAATGCAGGTGAAAACAACACCAAGACTTTTTTCAGAGCAAAACAGTAACATAATCTCTCAGAGCGCCAGAGTAATTGGTTGATCATCCTTGCCCTATCTGACTTACGATAACACAGATTTCAGGTTTTACAACAGAGCAAGGAAGAATCCATGCAGAGGTGTATACTCTCCATGGTTGTGAATGCTCTCATTTTTTTTTAAAATACTCCAACATTTCTTGTTATTTTCATGTAGTTATCCATATTACTTCTTGGAAATGTTTCTTTTGATTCTGTGACGTATGGCTTCTAACCTTTCACATACTCTTTCAACTGCTTCAGTTATCTCAAAGTGGAGTGATTAGGTGCCTAAATAATCCTGTGTGATGACCCTGTGGGTGTGCCACTACCAATATCGACCACTCCTTGCCCCCAATTATCACGACATCCACAGTGTATGATGCCTTCCGAGCCTGATGCAGTCCTACTTACATAGAATAAAAAAATTCATTTGCATACTTCTCTGTTAAACTTTATTGCCACTTTGACTGCTAAGACAAAGCTAAAGGCTGCCTTTCAGCCTTGGTTGAAATGTGTTTTAGGTGTTGCATCTAAATAGTCAGATATAGGCACCATTGAATTCAATGGAGCTGACTTCCAGGTAACTGGGTGTAAGGTTGCTTTCATGCCCCATAAACCCAACAATGGGAAACTCTTAGTGGTTTGTATGTTTAAGGTGTCTGTGGTTTTGGATGCGAGTTTCAACCTGAATTCTAACTTCTTTCTCTAACAAAACAATAGCTGTTGCTCTTTGGGGGCATGGCAGCTATTGGAGTGAGGTCCTGACCATCACTTTTTACCACTGTACAACTGCTGGACACTATCTGGTGTTCCTTGTGTTACCCTCTGCCTATTTATAAATCTATTCAGATGAATCTTTTCCCTTTTTGCTCCATGTATCCAAAGATTAGTCTCCAGAACAAAGCATAAAAAATTAAAGATGACAGCCTAAATCCAATAGCTAGTACTAACTTTAAGAGACCCACTAAATCAATGGCAATCAAAGTCTACTCTATTTGGGATTAACAACTGGATTTAGACCATAGGAGTTTACTACACCATTCTTCCAAGGCAATGCACATGCTATACGAATGAAGCTATCAATGGTAAACAGATAAAGTTATAAATAATAATGTATGCAGAAAACAAAAATCAGAAAACAAATTTTTCTCACCTTATTATAATGAATAAGGTTCCATCGTTTATCCATCAAAAAATAGTTGGAAGATTGGGATTCAGGTATGTTAAAAAATTCCAGACATTCCTATCATGGAAAGAAATAAGCATTGACATTTAATCTGATCAAATCATGCAAAAATTGTATAGGGCATTATTTCCAATATCGTATTCAGATAGATCTGTTCCACTGGAATTAACTGAGTTTTCATTTAAGAAAGTTATTAATTTTAGATTCTTAACATGTAGTGAAAGTATTGCCCATGAAGAACTGTGATTATAATCTCTGCTTGCATTCCAATAAAACATGTATTATGTGAGTGGTCTTTGATTTGCAAGGGAACCAAAAGTTGCAATTTTGTGTAGAAAATAGGCAGTGTAAGTAGGAAGTTATGGGGATAAGCCCTTAAAATAGTAAAACAACTAATTCCCTCAAATGAATTTTAAGGGCTTCTTTGGCCCTAAACAGGTGGGTGATAAATGCCAGCATTGGGGCAGAGTGGAGGCATGGTGACTGCACACTATACGCCTTGACTCCACACCGTACCGGTGTGATGCTGCACACCCCATTGTGCAGCAGGAGGAGTCACAATGCTCCCTTGGCACAGCATGTATACGCACTGTGCCAAAGTAGCGCCAAAAAGGTGCATTGCCAGCAGCTCTGGCACCCTTTCTGCGGTGCAAAAAGAAGTTGATTTTTGAAGCTTCTTTTTGCGCTGTAGACCTGCCAGGTTGGGGGTGTGATGTGTGGTTGCCTGATCTGGCAAGGAAAGGGACAGCATCCTGCCACCCCTTAGGGGCCGTCTGTAAAGCCCCTTTGTTTCCTTTAAATTTTCCCCCTAAGTAACAGTAGTTAACATCTGATTAAATGCTGAAATGAGTGGCAATAAAATGAAGGCCTTTTTTTTTGACTAAGTGGAATTTTATCAGCTGTGATGCAAGTAAGTGGTTTTCTTTTCTTTTCTTTTTTGTAACAGTCCATTGTCCTCTTGAACTGAATTTTCTAATAACAGTCAGAATAAGCATCATGGCCCTTGTTATCTGATCAGCCAAGTACAGATACCACCAACAGTGTTGCTGAATTAATGTATGAAATGAGTTTTACATGAAGAAATCTCTGTACACAATCTTCTTTATCACACAAAGTTCCATCAGCCCATTTGAGATGGCATAGAATACAGATATGTCTCTGTCATAAAGCTGGATCTCTTTACGAAGTATCTACTTCAAGAGGATAAATGGGGTAAAGGAAAGAGGTGCACATCTCCACCATGTAAACTGAGATACTGGTTAAGTGTTTGAACCAAATGTAGATAAAAGCAATACCCCAAATAAAGCAAATTTAATTACTGTGGCTGTATCAGAGCCACAACTACTGCATCACAAAAGAAAAATGAAAGTACTGAAAAGAAAGTGCTGAAATATTGATGGGTTTGAAAATACAGGTATCAAAATGTCTTGCAGAAATATATATTTTATTATTTAAAAAAATTAAGATACAAATACAAAATATTTTAATAATTATCCAAACCTTTAAAAGAGCTTCAAACTGGGTGTCTTCATGGACCGGTAACTGAGTTGGTATATCACATTCATTTTGCCCATGAACGACCAGGGTTTTGGTGCCTTTGAAAAGTGATGTGATGTCAAAATATAATATGACCCATACTTAATAATTAAAACAAATATTAATCTCAGAATGCATGCTTATTAATCTCAGAGTGCATGGAAGAGTACAGTGGAGCCTTGCCTTATGCAGGGATCCGTAAGCTCAAGCCCCATTCAATAGAATGGGGCTCATCCTCACGTTGCCGTGTGCACACCATTCAATAGATTGCAGCACGGCTTCCACGTAAACCGGAAGCTGCGCATGGGGCGCCTGTGTTTGAAGCAGGTGCGCTGTACTACTTGGAACTCACTGTTGGGTGTTTGTATATAAACAATAAAATACATTGCATTTATCCTGCCATTCTTCCCAAAAATCTAGAATGGTGGACACAGTTTCTCCCCATCACCCTATTTTATCCCTACAACACTCTGAGCTAGGCTGGGCTATGAGAGAGAGAGAGGGACTGGCACAGGGTAATTCAGTGAGTTCGCATATGAAACTGAACCTGGTTTTTTAATCCAGTGCTGTAATTGGCATACCATAGGTGGACAACTGCAGCTCTTGGTATTCTACCTGTGGTCCACAAACCACCAGACTCCACCCCCCAGCACTCCTAAATCAGGATTGCTCCTAAATCAGGATTGTTGGAATGGGTTGAGGCAAGTTTAAACTTCTACCCAATACATTTACACCACTGATTGTCCATTCATGTGCTTCTTGAAGGATCCAGCAGGAATAGGTGAGTAATCCCTCTCCACTCCCAAAAGGTTTCCCACTCTCACACTATACTATTGTTGCTTTAATGAGTGAGCAGTACAGTGGGACCTTGGTATCCATAAGGGATCTGTTCCAGACATCCCCACGGATACCAAAATGTGTGGGACCTCAAGTCCTGTTGTCCCCAATGGTGATGCATGCACATGGCCATGGCATTAGGGACAGCCCCCATTGTCTCCAGTGGTGGTGTGAAATCCCATTGTCCCTAATGGCAGTGGGCTACATACATGCGCTGCCACTGGGGAAATGGGGGCTGTCCCTAACGGTGCTGTGGCCATGTGCACGCACTACCACTGGGGACAACAGGGGCTTGCCATCTGCAGATGCTTAAACCCGCGGATAGAATTACACACACCTTTTTTATACAGGTGGGAATCCAGCCCTCATAGTTTTGGCTGATTACAAAACTCCCTTTAAAATATTAAGACACTTAATAGGAGCTTTTACTCTTGGTGTCTGCTTGTGGCTCAGTGCAGTGTTACCTCTGGATAAGATGTCCAGGGTGAAAGCTGATGCCCCTGCTATGGTCATTAGTCATTATGCACAATTGAGTTGAGGACCAAGTGAAAATTCATCCTGCTTATGTGAGGAATCAAAGTAAAGTAAGAGTTCCTGATTTTACCAGGGCTTCTTTTCTCATTCAGCCCAATGTAAGCTGAAGCCTCCTTCAAACATTTCTCCTTCTTCTTCGTGGTCTCTGCGAATCATACAAATGGGTTTCACTGCGCCTGCGCAGTGCTGCTCGGAACCTACTGGAATCACTGGGCAGAGTTCACTCTGCAACATATTGAAACTTTTTGGCGGTAACTCCGCCCACCCGTTATAAGGCCCCTGCCTTCCCGCTCTTTCCCCAGTTCCTTTTTTCCGCCGCGCTAGCTGCTTCAGAGGAACTTTCGCTTGCTTTGCTTGCTTGGAATCACTTTCGCTTTTTGACCTCGGACTGTTTTTTGACCATTCTTTGTCTCCCGCCCCTGGTAACTTCGGACTTTCGGACTGTTGACCTCGTTTTGGATCTCCCCATCGGCTTTGACGACTTCGGAAATGCCTGCGGCTTTCAAGAAGTGCAACATTTGCAAGGGCAAGGTGCCCGTTCAGGACCCGCACTCCTCCTGCCTGCTGTGCCTTGGCCCGAGCCACGATCCCAAGGCCTGCCAGCTCTGCAGATCCCTCTCCTCTCAGGCTCGCAAGAACCGTGAGTCCCGGCTCACTTCAGCGATCGCCCTGGGGAAGGTGCAGGAAGGAGGTTCGCGGTCTTCCTCTGTCCCGCCGTTGGCACCCCCCGCTTCATCATCTCGGGCGAGTGTTTCCAGCGTGGGATCGGGGAGAGTCGCCGTCCCCAGCGTGGTGTGTGTCCCGGCCGGGACCCCTTCCACCACCTCCGATGTGGCCCGTGGCTCCAAACCGCCCAGTGCCACCGACAAACCCTCCAAGCGCCCCCATAAACCATCGGGGACTGAGGGTACCGAGCGGGCCTCCAAGCTGAAGAAGGGATCGGAGGGCTCCCGCTCGAAGGAGGCGACCGAGCCGGAGGTCCATCTCGCCTCGCCCCCATCATCCAAGGCGCCCAAGGGATCTCATCATGCGAGACCTAAGGACCGCACCGAGCCGAGGCCTTCGTCATCGACAGCGGCTGCTGTCCTCTTGGACCTCCCGGACAACCCGTTCTTCCCATCGGAGGAGCCTCCCAAGCATGGGAAGAAGAGGCACCACGACGAGGCGGGTCGTGACTCTGCCTCCAAAAAGCCCTCCAAGGATCGGCCCACCACCGACCCACCGAGGGCGAAGGAGAAGAAGCGCTCCTCCTCCAAACAGGCTCCCGCCGCGATTTCGGCTGTTCCCTGCGACCAGGAGCCGATGCCGGTAGACCAGGGGACCCCGGTTCCGGATACACCTCTGCCTCCTCCGACCATGGACTTCATCCACGGGACGGATGACACCGTACCGGCTCGCTCCTCTGACCATCGATCCGACGAGGAAGAACACCCCACCCGTGGACAGGAGTGTCCGGACCTCTTTTACGACATGCAGTCGCGCCGCTACTACATGTCGGTCCCGGAGGACAGAGCCTTGAGGGAGTTCACTAAGTTGAACCCTCATCCTGGAGACCAGGCTAACCCGTCTAGATCGGTCCCGACCGTGTCGGTCTACGAGAGGTCGCCGTCTCCACCCCGTAGACACGAGAGGTCGCCGTCTCCACGCCGAAGACGCGAGAGGTTGCCGTCTCCATCCCGCAGACGCTCCCGGTCTTCGGTCGACTTCACACCAGCCCGCCCGAGATCCCAGGTCAGGGTGACGGATCCCCTCTCCTCCGACCTGGACTCTGACGACGAGCCGCTGCTGCCTTCGGAGGCGCCCTCGGACGAGGATGTCCTCTCGGGATCTGCCTCCCCCCAGAGGATGCATAACCCGGAGCCTTCTTCCCCATCGGACGATGTCCGCTCCTTCACCGAGCACGTCGTGAAGATGGCGAGGGCCCTCGACATCGAGCTCGCTTCCGCGGAGGACGACGCCGAGGACCCGGTTGAGCGTCGGGTGCATGGACGGGTCCCGACCCCACCGTGCCTTCCCCTCCTCCCCTCCCTCCAGACCATCGTCAAGAGGTCTTGGGAGTCTCCGGCCGCCCTATCGGCACCCTCCCGCAAGGTGGAGTCGCTCTACAGGGTGGCCCCGGCGAGTTGTTCCTGGCTGGCTGAACATCCCAGACCCAACTCGGCCATCATGGAGGGAGCCCAGCACAGCTTCGTCCCGAAGCAGGCCACCTCCCCTGTCGACCGGGAGGCGAAAAAGATTGACGGACTGGCCAAGAAGACTTACTCGGCGTCGGCTCTTGGGGTCAAGGCCGCCAATTACACCGCCTGCATGGGGGCCTACATCCAGACCCTCATGGAACGGATCTCCCCCCTGGTCCCGGACGTCCCAGATGACATCCAGAGGCAGCTGGTGGAGATCAGGGACGAGGCCCATTCCATCGGAAGCTGGCTGATCACCACTTCCAGGAACATGGCGGACTGCTCCGGGAGGGCCATGTCAGCATCCATGGCACTGAGACGACACGCCTGGTTGAGGGCCTCCAACCTCAACCCTACGGTCAGAGCTGCCATCGAGGACATGCCGCTCGACGGGACCGGGCTCTTCCACGCCGAGACCGACGATCACCTGAACCGCAAGTTCAGGATGAAGGCGGCGGCTAAGAAGCATGGCATGTCTTCAGCACCGGCCTCTCCGTTCCGGAAGCGCCAGCGCCCGTGGCAACCGCAAGGTCAGTCACAGGGGACCTTCCCCCGGGACCGGCAGTCCCAGCAGCAGGGCTCCCAGAGGCAGCGCTACCCCTCGCAGTCTTCCTCCTCCTCTGGCCGTCGCAACTTCCCGCCCCGGTACCGCAAGTCCCGCCGGCAGGACACCGACCAGGGGAAGAAGAGAGCCTGAAGGGACGCAGCGCGCTTCGTCTCCCCTTCACCTCTCTTCTTTTTGGACATTTTGAGGCCCTATGTTAACACCTGGGCCTCGATAACATCGGACTCGTGGGTTCTCAACATCGTCCGTAGGGGTTATGCCCTCGAGTTCCAAGAGCTCCCTCCAACTGGAGCCTTCATGTCCACTCCACCCTCGGACACCCTTCTCGACGAAGTGCGCACCTTGCTTGGTAAAGGGGCAATCTCCCCTTTGCCGCCCGACGAATGCCCTCGGGCCTTTTTCTCCAGGTACTTCACGGTACCGAAAACGGATGGGGGCATCAGGCCCATCCTGGACTTGAGACAACTGAACTTGTTCCTGGACTACCGTCGCTTTCGAATGGTAACCTTGGCTTCCATTCTGCCTTTGCTCCACCAGGGCCTGTGGTTTGCGACCGTCGACCTGAAGGACGCCTATTTCCACATCGGGATCCGGGAGCCCCACCGGAGATTCCTCGCCTTCACTGTCGGTGCCGATTCATACCACTACAACGTGCTTCCTTTCGGCTTGGCCACGGCTCCACGAGTCTTCACAAAGTGCATGGCACCGGTGGTGGCATACCTTCATCAGAAGGGCTTCATGGTCTTTCCCTACCTGGACGACTGGCTCTTCGCAGCCGAATCCAAAGACGAGCTGCAGGAGGCAGTCTCCTTCGCCTTGCGCCTCTTGGACTCCCTCGGGCTGGTCGTCAACAGGGAAAAGTCCCACTTCACACCGACCAGACAGGTCAAGTTCATCGGGGCCATCCTCGACTCCAAAAACTGCTTAGCCTCCCTCCCTCCGGATCGGTTTCAGGCCCTGACAACGTCCCTCAGGCCGTGCATCTCTCACAGAAGGGTGAGAGCCAGAGACGTCCAAGTCGCCCTGGGCCACATGGCATCGACGACTTTTGTCACCCCCTGGGCAAGACTTCGTCTTCGACCTCTCCAATCTTGGTTCCTCTCCGTCTTCTCTCCGTTGGAGGACCCTCCTTCAAAGTGGCTCACGGTACCGAGACCGGTGGCTGCTTCTCTCAGATGGTGGCTAGACAGCTCCAACGTCTGCACCGGGATGCCTTTTCATCAGTCCCAGGCACAACTGTCGCTGACGACCGATGCATCCCTGGAGGGATGGGGCGCCCACCTGCTCGACCTCGTCGTCAAAGACAGGTGGTCCGCACAAGACAAGCTTCTCCACATTAACGCCTTGGAGATGCTCGCAGTGGAGAAGGCTTTGAGGGCGTTCGAGTGTGCTGTCACAGGAAGAGTAGTCCTCCTGAGGACAGACAACACCACCGTGATGTACTACATCAACAAACAAGGTGGTACCAGATCCAGGACCCTGCTCGATCTCACGCTCCGCATCTGGGACTGGTGCATACAGAGACGCGTCCTCCTCCAGGCGATTCACCTTCCCGGGGAGGACAACGAGCTGGCAGACCGCCTCAGCAGGTCTCCTTCGGTGTGCCACGAGTAGAGGCTCCATCCCGAGACGGTCAGCGACCTCTTCGACCGGTGGGGAACCCCCCGGATCGACCTCTTCGCGACCAGGTGGAACAGCCACTGTCCCCAGTTCTGCTCGAGGAAGCGATCGGACGGATCCCTAGGAGACGCATTCGCTTTCCTCTGGACGGGGGAGCTCCTCTACGCCTTCCCTCCGTTCCCTCTCATCATCAGGGTGGTGTCCAAGATGACAACAGATCGCTCGCACGCGATCCTGATCACCCCGTGGTGGCCGAGACAGCCGTGGTTCGCATCCCTTCTCCACCTCTCCAGGAGATGCTTCCTCCGCCTCGACCCACGCCCGGACCTGCTGTCGATCCAGGACGGAAGGATTCTCCACCCGGACATCGACAGCCTGCCGCTGGTAGCCTGGAGAATTCAGCCCTGACTGCCCTGCCGGAGGCAGTGAGGACGGTGATCCTGGCTGCGAGGAAACCTTCCACCCAGCGCTCTTATGCCCTGAAATGGAGGAGATTTTGCCTCTTCCTAGACCAAAAGGGCTTGTCTCCTGCACAGGTGTCCACTCCAGTGGTGCTGGAGTTCTTGATGGCACTTTTGGATGGAGGGCTGTCCCTAACGTCCATCAAGTGCTACCTTTCTGCCATCTGTGAAAAATATCAGTTCGGGGGGAGGGTTTCTTTCTTCAAAGACCCCTTGGTGAAGGGGTTCCTGAAGGGTTGTGCTAACCTGTATCCTCCTGTGTCGGTGCCAGCGCCGGCTTGGAGTTTGGAGTCGGTACTGTCCGCTCTCCAATCCAAGCCCTTTGAACCGATGGCCACAGCGGACTTGAGACTATTGACTTGGAAAACCGCTTTTCTTGTGGCCATCACCTCTGCCCGCCGTGCGGGCGAACTCTGTGCCTTGCGGAGAGACCAGCCATTCTTGAGGTTTCACAAGGACAAGGTGGTCCTCCGTACGGATATCACCTTCTTGCCGAAGGTGGTGTCTGCCTTCCACATGTGCCAGGACATTGTGTTGCCTACTCTCGCATCCAACCCGACGTCGGATGAGGAGCGACGCCTGCACTCTCTTGATGTCAGGAGAGTGCTGGCCTTTTACCTGGACAGAACTGCTGCCTCCAGTCGGTCCGAGAGACTTTTCCAATGCTACTCGGAACCGAAGAGGGGGTTGCCTGTGTCTGCGCAGAGGCTGTCCAAATGGGTGGCTGGTACCATCCACCTCTGCTATGAGCTGATAGGCAAACCTCTCCCTGGCAGGGTTCGGTCCCATTCCACAAGGTCAATGGCAGCATCCTCTGCATTCCTGTCGGGGATCCCCTTAGAGGATGTCTGTAAGGCTGCTATCTGGTCCCAGCCTCTGACTTTCATCAAGCATTACAGGTTGGACACCAGGGCCATCCGAGACGCAGCTTTCGGGAGGGCTGTGTTGGTTTCAGGGTTGCATTGATTGCACTACTGATGTTTTCTGTGTTATACAGTTTACACTGTTTACATTTGTTGAATGTTGATTTGCACAATTCCTATGGGATCGGTCTTGCATGACCTCTGTTCCCTTCTCAGGTTTAGCAAAGTTATTGCTATGTGATCTGTGCATGAACAAAAAGACTGACTCTTATGGTTCAAGGTGTTTATTGTAATAAAAATACCTTTGGTTTACCATAGCTTTGGTCTCAGGACACTCCCTCTGCCGTATACCTTAGCTTGTCAGTCTAAACCCATTTGTATGATTCGCAGAGACCACGAAGAAGAAGGACAGGTTGCTTACCTGTAACAGTATTTCTTCGAGTGGTCATCTGCGAATACATACAAATCCCACCCGTCCGTCCCCTCAGTGTCCTGCTCACATTGGCTCTCTCTCCATCGCCTGCTTGGCGGAAAAATTGCGGAACTGGGGAAAAGAGCGGGAAGGCAGGGGCCTTATAACGGGTGGGCGGAGTTACCGCCAAAAAGTTTCAATATGTTGCAGAGTGAACTCTGCCCAGTGATTCCAGTAGGTTCCGAGCAGCACTGCGCAGGCGCAGTAAAACCCATTTGTATGTATTCGCAGATGACCACTCGAAGAAATACTGTTACAGGTAAGCAACCTGTCCTTAACAGAGGGAGACTGGAGACTGAGAAAGTAGGAAGCAGGACTTTGGCACCATGTCTTGTGAGGAAGGAGAGTCTTTCAGTTGTATATTCGTAAATGTCAAAATTCTTAAGGCAGCAGTTTTGCAATGGTAACAGTAGTATGTATAAAGAGAAAATTACTTATACCCCAGCATATGTAAAGATCGTGAAATCCATACCTGGCATTGAGGCAGTGACCAGCAGCTTCACTTCACATTGTTCCTTCTTCATAGTCTGTTTAAGGTCCTTGAAGAAAAGTCCTTCTACATAGCCCACTACCTCCCACAGGAAGGTCAGAGTTGCTGAAATGGCATCCATGCCCCATTCACATGGTGTGCGAACAAAATACATGATCAATCCCACCTAGGTGTCAAAATGATACATATCACAGTTGGTTTTTCCTTGCAAAAAGTATCTTGGGCACGCTTGTATTACCCCACTTTTCAAAATGTCCCTTGTACAGCAAATAACTCTGCTAACTCTTACCATCAAGATTTTGCCTGAACCCTACCATTTGAAATAGACCTACTAGACCAATTCTTGAATGTTGAGTCAATATGTAGGTAAACTATAGGCATTCAAACAGTCACTATGATCCGAAAGAACCAAACTATAGTACTACCACTGAACTAAGAGTGAAGTTTTGTTTTCCCTGGGTCAAATGGCCAAATGGCTGTAATAAAGTTATTATTATAAAGTTTTCCCTGGGTCTCCATTTCTATGCACTAGGCTACAGTTACCCAGGAATCAAAATGACAATAAAAAGTAATTTATTCAATTGGACAAAAGAAATAAAAAAATAATGTGACAGTATTTTCAGAAACAAAAACAATACAAACAGTGAAAACACTGACAGAAAATGAGAGGGACAGCACAAGAGATAAATTCCTTGCTTGAGTATTACACTGAATCAGACAATTTGAAAACCACACAGTTTATATTTTGAAGAAATGTGTTGATAATGGTGACCACCTGGGTTCTGCTAAAGACTCAACAACTTACCAAGTAGTTAAAGAGGATATGGGATGTCTGAGCAGGGAAGTCTCCAATGTTGAGCAGAAGTTTCCTGAGCATATACATCAACTCATCCTGGAATAAGAGCAGAATTTGAATTTCAGTCTGATCACAAAATGCTTCAAAATATGTTTCATAGTCTTTAAATTACCCATTCTGATAAATAGACCCAGAAATAAATATGGTATCTTCCATCTGCCAGTTTCATTACTTACACTGGGACAAACTATCACAGCTTCAACCAGTGACAGACAAAATTCTTAAAGTCACAGCATGGCAAGGTAGAATGCTATTCCGCACATAATAGGTACATAATGCCTTTATAACAAAGATAATTTTCAAACTGAATGTCTGGATGTCATCCCCAGCCTGCTTAATTGCCAACCTTATTTTTGGTGGTTTTGCTCAGTTCTATTCTTTGACCACATTCAGATGGCATAATAAACTCTGGATCAACCTTGTGTGAATGAACCTTTGGTTCATGCAGTCCCTCCTCCTCCCTGGCATTGCCCCTATTTTTAATTAACTACTGTGCCATATTTTTAAACCAGACCCCCAAACTATGGCTAATCTTAAAAATTTGAAGCTATCTTATTTCAGCCATCCAAATTTAAAACAAACCACAGTTTGTTTTGATTTGGGTGTAATGTTGGACTGAGATTGGTTTAAAAAAAGCTTCTGGATTCCTTTTTATAGCTTCATAAATAGAAGGAGAAAGTTCATGAGCTTGACGATTGTTCAGGGAATGATAAACCAGTTTATTCTAACTCTTATCTTCCTGAGCCTAGAAAGCCTAATTTGCATCAGATATATTAAATGATGAGCTATCTAACAGCATTTTTCATTATTAATGCTGTTAAAATTTCTTCTTATAAAATATTATGGGATGTCTGCGGTTCCATATTGGGAGAGATGCAGGACAATAAATGAATAAATAAATAACCAAAGTTTATCAGTCTGTCCAAATGCAGCCCTTTGACAGAGTTATTTTAAGTGTATATATTGGAAATCAGGCCCCTATACCTGTCGATTGCTGATAGTTAGTTTCTCCAGAAAATGTCGAAGGACTGTAGAAGGATCTTCAATGAGACAGTTCCATAGGACTTGCTGGGCTACTGCACTCACTGCACAAGACAAAAAGAGAGAGCTAGACAGGGCAGGAGGATTACAGGAAAAGTAAAAGTCTCTAATGTGGTGATAACTACTGGAATAGGTCCATGCCCACATCAGTTATTATCTCAATTTAGGCCCCATGAAGCCTTCTGAACATAGAATACTTGATATGCATTGTGTATTTTAAATAATGAGCCATCTAACAGTGTCTTTTGTTTTTAGCCCCGCACAAAGTAGGTTGGTTTCATACCAGAGCCCTTTAACATGGATGTTTTTCCATAGTTATCCTGAAATGGGATTAAAATGTAAAGTCCACACATGCAGTCCAAAAATCTATGCATGTCTGTATGGAAGTAACTTTCACCATCTTCAGTAAAAAAAATAATAATCCAGGAGTGTGCTCAGGATTGCAGCCCTAGTATTTGTTGTTGTGGTGTGCCTTTAGGTTGTTTCCAATTTATGGCAACCCTAAGGCAAATCTATCATGGGGCTTTCTTGACATGCTTTGTTCAGAGGCAGTTTGTCATTGCCTTCCCCTGAGGCTGAGAGAGTGCAACTTGCCCAAATAGTGCTATCATATTGAGGATGAGTTTTGCCTTAGCAAGAATTCTTCAATAATACTTACTCACAGATTGTTTCCACCGTTAATTACTCATTTTGGGTTCAACTCATTTTATATTGTCC
Source organism: Sceloporus undulatus (assembly GCF_019175285.1). Lineage (NCBI taxonomy): Eukaryota > Metazoa > Chordata > Lepidosauria > Squamata > Phrynosomatidae > Sceloporus > Sceloporus undulatus. Next base: position 161,831,344 of record NC_056522.1, on the reverse strand, counting down.
TGGATAATGTAACTAGAGGTTTAGTGATGAATTACCTTGTAACTATTTCTCTTAACCATTTCTAATTTAATGTGCTTTTTTTGTCTGTGGGAGGAGGTTAATTGCTGCCTTTCTTGAATTATTATTTGCCTGTTTTTCCTTTTGTAGCGGAAGGTCAACATGTAAATAGGAAGCTTTTGAATAAAGACACATTGTCCATAAAATCTTCACTGGCACCATAGGCAGGATGGAGGAAAAAGCCCTACCCATTACAAGAAAAACCCTTTACAAATTAGACTGGGGAAAAAAGGAACACAATACAGAAAATCACTGCAATTCTCTGTAAAAGGTGAGTAAACATGTGATGCCAGTTCCAGAAGGGTCTAGTTTGGAAGCTAGCTCAGTATCAAGGGAGTTTATCAGACAAGGGAAATTGGAAGTATAATCCAATGGCAATCTGAACGCAATCATGGGGCTTAACATTATTGCATGATAGACTGCCACACACAAATTCGGGCAATGGCATGCTATTTTGGGGCAATGGGGAGCCAGTTCGAATGCAATGAGCCTTCACGTAATTTCGCTAAACTAGCGACTTTACGTGAATGCGTTCTGGCCCCACTTTCTTTTCATTCGAAATTAAGAGAAATTCCTCACGTGTGATAAACTCTAAGGACACAGTTCTAAGCATATTTACTTTCAAACGCCTTCCTCACTGTTACAAAGGCAGTACTTGTGATGTGTTCAAAGCGTTGCGATGTGTTTCTTGAAGACACAGTTCTTTATTCTGACATTGGATATGTCTGTGTGTATTGCTGTGTATTGCTGTTTTACGTTATACAATCGGCCCTTCTTATGCATGGATTTTTTATACACAGATTCAAGCATCCACGGTTTGAAAATATTAAAAAAAAGTATAAATTTCAAATATCAAACCTTGATTTTCCATTTTTTATAAGGGACACCATTTTGCTATGTCATTATATTTAATGGGACTTGAGCATACACGGATTTTGTTATACACGGGGGATCTTGAAACCAAACCCCAGGGTATAACAAGGGTCCACTGTACATGGCTTAAGCATTACTTCACAGTAAGCAGGGTATACATTGTGATAAGTAAGTAAGTAAGTAAATGATAATCTAAGAGTTCCTCCCCAAACAACGCAACTGGGCTATTTGTTTAGTTAGTTGAGCACCTACAAATGCCTCAGGCTTTGTTATTATAGGGGCGGTGCAGACTGATGTTAATTGCCACCCCTTTTTGCTGCACAGCATTACCACAGCAACTAAATGGAGCAGTAACGCTGCGCCGCAAAAAAGGAGTCACCTAGAGCATCTCCTTTCTGCAGCATTGTAAGGGATGATGACGTTTCCTTGCTGAGACGTGTAGGTGCTTAGATGCCCACATGTCATCCCTATGCCCCCTGTATGGGCAGTGCTGCTGAATAGTGGTGCTGCTGACATGTAGTAAGGCTTGGTACCATGCAGTTGGTGTGTCGTCCTGAGCCTTACTATCGCCGTCAGGACATCATGTCCTGGCGGTGTGTATCAGGCCAAAGATACCACTTAGTTTCTCTTTTTCTCCCCACTGACAATGGAGCTGGTATTTTAAAAACAAATTTTAAATTTTCAAAATTGTTGAATCAAATTGCCCGCATTTCACTCCAAGTGAAACCTGAAACCACTGCATCACCTGAGAGCAGTCCATCTGAATCCCCCTGATTCCATATCAAGGCATCAGATAGAGAGTATGGTTTCAACTTCCCCCTTTCTCCCTCTCCCACTTCCTTTAACATCTTGGCTGATGAAGAGATTAGAGATCTGAAAAGTCACACTGTGTAGGTATTTTAACAGTACAGTGGCCCCTCTACATTCACTGGAGTTAGGGGTGAAGGACCTCGGTGAATGTGGGAAAAAAATGCAAATAAAAAATAAACCACTATTATTTTTACCTACGAAGACACCTTTAGGAATCTCCAGGTCTTCCAGTTCAACTCTATGGTCAATGTCTGCCAGAGGTTGATCATAGAATCATGTTGCAGGACCTACAAATGCCTACAGAAGTGTTTTCTCTAGGAACTTCTAGATTCTCCCAAAAAATTCTAGTCAAGTTCTGGCAGAGTTGCCCTGGAGGACCTAGAGATTCCTAGAGAGAACGTATTAATCAAAACCACAAATAATCAAATCCGCAAAAGTCAAAGCCACAAATGTGGAAGACCAACTGTACCATATTATTCCAATTAATCCAGAAATCTTTAAACAAACACAGTACCTGCTACTCCATCCTCCCGGACTTCCCCATCTTCCATCAAGTGAACAATAGGCAACACAGCTGCACAGATACATGCTGGGAAGACCGCTTGTGGAGGCTGGGGCACATGATGATTTGGTGTGTGCTCTGTTGTGTGTTCCTCATCTAGAGTTCGGGGTGAGGGTGCGGAGAGAATAGACATTGCATCACAAACTTTTGCATTTAAGAAAAAACATCATGAATATAGAAACAGGAAAAAGATCCTATTTTAAAAATATAATCAAAACTCAATACAGTCCAGTGGCTTCATTGATTGAGTCACCAGGAGTACCTGTTAGAACAACGTATGAACTAACCCTAAAATAACATCTACAGTAGAGAGTCATAGACTTTCTTTGAAATGAACCTTTAGAGTACAGAGATCCCATCATAGAGAGTTTAAAAACTCCTCCTATTACTCCCAATAATTAATTGAGTATTACATAAAGATGTCCATAGCATGTAACAAGTTTATATCACATAAATAAAACACTTATCTGTACACCTATTTCAATCTGGGTTCAGGCCTGGGTTTGGGACTAAACTGACCTTAGTCACCCAAATTAATAACATCTTTTTCAATGGGGATGGGGAATCATAGAATCATAGAGTTGGAAGAGACCACAAGGGCCATCCAGTCCAACCCCCTGCCATGCAGGAAATCACAATCAAAGCATCCCCGACAGATGGCCATCCAGCCTCCGTTTGAAGACCTCCAAGGAGGGAGACTCCACTACACTCCGAGGAAGTGTGTTCCACTGTCGAACAGCCCTTACTGTCAGGAAGTTCCTCCTAATGTTGAGGTGGAATCTCTTTTCCTGCAGCTTGCATCCATTGCTCTGGGTCCTAGTCTCTGGAGCAGCAGAAAACAAGCTTGCTCCCTCCTCAATATGACATCCCTTCAAATATTTAAACAGAGCTATCATATCACCTCTTAACCTTCTTTTCTCCAGGCTAAACATCCCCAGCTCCCTAAGGCGTTCCTCATAGGGCAAGGTTTCCAGACCCTTCACCATTTTAGTCGCCCTCCTTTGGACACATTGCTCCAGTTTCTCAATGTCCTTTTTGAATTGTGGCACCCAGAACTGGACACAATATTCCAGGTGGGGCCTGACCAGAGCAGAATATAGTGGCACTATTACTTCCCTTGATCTAAACACTATACTTCTATTGATGCAGCCTAAAATCGCATTGGCCTTGTTAGCTGCCGCATCACACTGTTGACTCATGTTCAACTTGTGGTCTACTTGGACTCTCTTGCTCTTCTTTGATTACTCATCGAATTTCAGAATCGTACAGGGCCATCTACTATGCTGGCACACCAGTTCTGTTGGGCCTCTATCTCTTGCTGAAATGTTTCCACTCCAGCTGGTCAATTTAAGAACTATTGTGTAGCTTTAAGGATTGAAACCTAAGTTTGCCTTCTATCATCTTTCCTCTTTATCCCCTGTTCCCTTTGTGTATTTTTACTGATCACGTGTAAGCTGTTCCAGGAACCAATTTTCTGTCAAAAAATGGTTTATATATACAGAGATCATGCAAGAATTGGTAAGATACATAAGAGGACAGTCAGTACTCATCCTAAGTTGCCTTACCTTCAGCACTGACTGCTGAACGCACTGACCAAACTGAACCACGCCGAAAAGAGTAGTTCCTGTGAGATGTACTTGAAGTGCATGATGGACTCACAGAGAGACGGCGAGATGCCAGGTTGGCAACTTCTTCTACTGACAAAGCAAATAGAAGATGTGAATTTTGGTTTACAAATCCTGGAAGACATGTACTGCTCAACTCCTGCAACAGTGAAACATGCAGTTCAAACTTCATTTTAAAAAAGGAGCTCTGTTGGGCTAGATTATGGTACATTCTAATGAGCACCTTTTATACAAACAGGGAAGAAGATGACCTATAAAACCCTATTCTATTTAGATCCAGGTTATTTGGAGGACTGTTCTCCTTTAGAAAGTGCTTATGTTTTCAGATATGCTGGGGAGGCCCTTTTCTCTGTCCATCCCCCATCATGTGTTGGAATAGAGGAGGAGGCCTTCTCAGTTGTTGCCCCCAGGCTCTGGAACTCCTTTCCCAGAAAGGTTAGTCAGACAGCCTCCTTGCTCTCTTTCTGCAGACAGGTGAAGACTTTTCTGTTTCTACAGAAAGAGAATTGAGGATTAAGGAAATTATCAGACAAGGGGAAAAAGCCAAGAATAAAAGGCATACTCTTGGGGAAGTTGCACAATCGCACTGAAGATTTTCAGACACAACACGCTTATCCAGGACTTAACCCATAAAGATCCAGGAATGCTCTAGCAACAAACCATTCATGGGGAAGTCCTAGGAATAGTTTGTTGACAGAGCATTCCTGGATCTTCATGAGTTAAATCCTGAATGAGTGCAACATCGTCTGAAAATCTTCAGTGCAAGCTAGGAGTATGCCTTTGCCGGGGAGTATGACTTTCTTCCCAATTTTCCTGTCTGATAATCTCCAACCACCACAAGGATGGCCCCAAGTAACACCTAAACAAGATGCTAAACATTCTATCTCTCATTTTATTATTTCATTTTTAATGATTTGTGTTTTTAGCTGGTTTTAATTTAATAATAATAATAGTTTGTGGGTCCCAAGAGGTTGATGCTACAAGCATGGAAGTTTTAGTCTTCTCTTACTTTTGGCAACAGGCAGACAGAATGACAGAATTCAGTGTAGAAGAAGTTATCTCTTATATGGGCCAAAACAATATAAAATTATTCACAGCTTTAAAAGTAAAGAAATAAATAGCAGCCAAGGCACATATCCAGACTGGGTGCAAAGGGTTAGAGAAAGGAAGAATTAATTCTTTTCACCCTGTTGCAAACCCAATCCAGGACAGGGGCTGCAGCTGCTGTTTGTATTGATACAGAAATTTCCATTTGAGCTCTTCTGAATGTCTTTTACCCTTCTGTTTTGCCCTTCCTGTTTAATTTTGCCCTTGTCTTGCAGTGCCAATACTACCACAATTACATGTGCCATAGCTTCTTACATATAGGGAGCCATGGGTAACTCACCCCCTTGCTATAGACACCTAACACTTGATGACAATTGTCATATATTACCATAATTCAACGGTGAAAATCACCCAGCCCTTGAAATACTGTTTGATTAGCAGCAGTTCTCATTGGCCATGCTGGCTAGGGCTGATGATATTCCAGCAACATCTGGTGTGCATTATGATTGCTGCCCTACATACTAATGACTGAATTTTCATCCATTTTCAACCAGCAAGGATTTTTGTTGTGGTGGTGTGCCTTCAAGTCATATCTGACTTATGGCAGGAGTTCTTGGCAAAATTTGTTCAGAGAGGGTTTGGCCTTGGCTCTGAGGCTGAGAGAATGTGTCTTGCCCAAGAATACTCAGTGGGTTTCCCTGGCCAAACCCTGGTCTCCCAGTGTCTGAGTTCAATACTTAAACCACTACACCATGCTAGCTCAAGAATTTTTACTGTCCATATTATATTAGGCAAAAAAATCTTCCAAGATTTTTTAAATTAAGGGAAGCATTGAAATAAAGGAGCAGAGGTATGAAAGTCCTTTTTTTCTTTGACTGCTCTCATTCTTTTTCACAGACAACACCAATTAATTATGTTTACAGTAATTAAGCGCTGCTGCCAGTCATTGAAAGAGTACCTGCTCTCTTTTGTAACTATATATCGCCATAGGAATTGGAAACAAAATCATGAGTACTCTACATTCATGATATTGCCTCCCTAGAGCTATGGCTTTATCAGCCTCTGAGAGATGATTCCGGTGTCTAGAGCGCACCTTCCTCCTCCTGTTCTGCGTTTGGGGAACAGCTGGGCTCATAACAAGCTTCCTGGGTGATTGGGATGGCGGTGATCAGACTAGCTTCTCGGCCCAGACGTTTTTTCTCTTCTTCTTGCTGCAGGTTCTTCAGAATGTGCTCTGCACGCTGATGAGAGCGTGACACTGCCCGGGCTGAAAATGACTTCTGTAATAATAATAATAATAATAATTGTATGATGGAGTTGATCCAAGCTTTGTAGATCATGGTTTCTTTAAGTTGTGTACAAAATGTTGCAATGAATTAGAAAGAGATTGTGAGTGTTCCAGTGGAATGTATAGTCCGTGGAACTCAAAATGGCACCAGCAATTGAACCTTTGTAAAATAAGGCTGTAAAATAAAACTTTATAAACTAAGATTGCCTGCTGCAAAAAGTTTTATTTTTAACTTACAGATTGATCTTCATTAATAGGGTCCTGTACACTTCCACCGCACTGTGGCACCCATGGAGGGTCAAACATGGGAACAGAGGGCATTCCCAGTACTGGGGACGGCAGGGTGAAATTTATGCTAGGTGGAGGAATCTAGGAAAACATACCAAGACAAAAGAACATATACGCAGGTGGTAAATCTAGCAGCAGAAGATCTGTTCAACTGTATCAAAGAACATATTTTTAAGGAAAGGGAAAATTTTCCAGCGTCCACTGTCTGTAAACTGGGGTATCACCCAATGAAATGGCTGCTGGATGAGTGAAAGAAGGTGTCATGCCCCTTTCTTGCTTGCCCAGTAGCTGTGGCAGTCCCTTCCATTTGGACTTTGTTGTGGTTGCAGCCATGCTGGAACACAAACAGACCTGAGGCAGTCACCATACCAGGTGATACCAATCCCCAGTATAGGGTTCAACTGATATTCTGGTACCATTATTATAAATCTATGTCAGACAGTGCTTTAATTTACCTTAAAGATCTGTTGAGCCCCTTCTTCCATCCTAGGCCAGACTTGGTATCTAAATCTCCAGAGGGTATGGAACTTGAGTATTGCATTCAACCTTTGCACTGCCTCAGGATGATTAAATTCAGACATCAGCATATCTGACACTGCCTCAGGCACTTTCACAGCACACAGAAGAAACATGGCAGCTGCAAGGAGAAAATATTTCATGAGCAGATACATTTCATAACCTAGAAAAACAATTACTACATCATTTAAAAGCATCAGTGGAGAATATGGGGTGGAAGCACACCTTTTATTCATCCATTGAGTATAGTATGATCCCTGTATTAATGGGAAACTGTTCTTATGACAGCTATGGATAAAGGAAACCATGGTTCACAGCAAACACTATATTTCCTGTAGAAGTTGACCACAGAATCATACTGGAGGACCTCCAGATGTCTAGAGAGACCCTAGGCATGTAGAAGGGCAACCCTAAGACAAGATTTTCTTCTCTCTTTTTTTCCTTTCTCTCTTTTTCTTCTTTGCTTCTTTATTTTTTCCTTTGTTTTTGCTCCTTTATTTTCACCATTTTTTTCCATCCTGTGGCTGCTTTATTCATTTTATTGCACTATGTTAATTCAGTCTTTATTAAAGTTCCATTTATTTTATGCAATCCAATTTTCACTCCTTTCCTATTGAGGCTGTTCTGTGAGAAAACACAGCTAGGGAGTGGGAGAACAGTGGATTGGTGGATCACAATGCTTTCTCCAACTGGAGGTCCATGGGGTTTATTTATTTCTTTGGTGTACTGGAACATTGTTGTATGTAACTGAGATCACTTCTGAAAGTAAATAATTTTTTAAAAAAGAAAGAAAAGATATCACATTCTTACCTGCTGCACCAGCCATGTGCTCATCCATACTAAGCAGCAGCTCCCATGCTGCAGGCTGGACGTCCCCATACATCTCTTCGGTGAGGATGGGAGCTGCCTTGATTAACAGTGATAAAGGTGCTGGAGACAAACTCATCACCTACACAAAATCAAATCATGTTCATTAAAAGTAAAACACTTATATCCTAGTCACGTACATGTTTATGCTGAGGTAAATGCTCCTGAGTTTAGTGTGGCTTACATACTACTAGTAAGTTCACTTAACACTGCAGCCATGCTCATTCAGCCTTGATTACACCTGAGTAAGTGTATTTAAGCGTTTAAAGTAAATGTTACAACAAAGTAAATCAGGTGACAGTCTCAGGATACTTAATGAGGACATACCTTCCTATACAGGATTACATAGTAAGCATAGATAATTGGCGCATGTTTCAAAAACTAGCCAATAGAGGGTTTTCCTCATCTGCTATGAAGGGGTCATATTCTGAATTTTCTGGCACGGTGAAAAAGTTCAGTTTTTACAAAAGAAAGAAAGACAATCTTCAACATAGGCAGAACTCTTTGGATGTGTCCAGGAATTTTATCGCACCCATTTTTGTCTCCATTAGAGGTATAGAAAGTGGGCGCTCCTGTGCGTGCGTGGCCTGTCAAAAACGGATTTTACTGCACACCAAAGCGTCCTCCAAAAGGCTCCATTCTGTCCCCCGGCACCAAACTGTCCCACTTCAGTGCTGATGGGTGCCATTTTGCTCGGACTTCTGACCAGAACATTTCATGCGCCTCACACTGAAGCGGGATGGCTTGGCGCCGGGGGATGGAACAGGGCCTTTTTGAGGACGGTTTGGCATGTGGTAAAATCCGTTTTTGACAGGTCGTGCGCGCACGCACGCACACACAAACATCCACTTTCCATACCTGTAACGGAGATAAAAATGGGTGCAATAAAGTTCCAGATGAGACATTTATTCCACAACTGCCTGTCTCAGTCACAGCATTTTATGGGAGGTCCAGATGAAGACATCTTCCACCTGTAACTGCCCTATGCTTTCTTACTCTCTTTTCCACTATTTTTTTCTTATTAAACTATATTTATGGGAAGCAGAATGAATAGATCCTAGTGCTTTTTAAACAACAATACTAAAAGCTCTCAGTCTGGAAGCATACTAAACACAACAGCAACCAAAGGACAGTAGGCACCATGTGTGTTTCAGTGGACACCATCTAAAAATCAAACATTTGAATTAGAAATACACATTTCATTTGCAACATGAAATCCTTTCATAACAACAGATTATGCATATATAGCTGATTAAACAGCCATAATTATGATCAAATTTAATGTATTCATTAGTAAGATTAATATTTTAATAATATCAGTTAACAAAATAAACATCAATGATTAACAGATATGCTTTGCCAAATGGAGGCAAGATAGTGATTGTGTAATAAGGAAGAGTATTTCCAGTGAAGTGCCACCAGAAGTTAGGAGCTGGGAAGAACTAAATTTGGTCCACATTGTTAAATTGGGCCAGATTAGTTCAGATTCCCTGAACTAATATATGTAACACAGTACCATTTTCTTTCTCACTATGGACTTCTCCAAACTTTGCATAGACAAAGATACATGTATATTAGAGAAATTGTGTATGAAAATAGAAGTAGCTGGCATATTACACAAGTTCATATAACATGGCTTCAAATGTCAGAAAAAAACATGTGTTTTCTCTATGCATTTTCTAGGTTCTCCAGTGTGATTCTGTGGTAAGCTTTTACTAGAAGTTGATCATAGCATTGCAGTGGAGGACACAGGGATTCTTAGAGAGAACACTTCTCAAGGCATTTTTTGGTCCTTTAGTGAAACTCTATGGTCAACTTAAGACTCAAGCACACCATAGAATCATGCTGGAGGATATGGAAAATGCCTAGAGAAAATACTTTGTCATTCATTTCAGGTAAGAGAAATAGGAGTTCAGATTTTACACAATTACTATGTAAAGGCCCAAGAATGGATCACCTACATAATACACAAGCCACCAACCAGAAATGCAAAATTTGTGCTATCTTTTAAAAAAAATATCCATAGATGGAGTGGACTTATGATTCAGTAATGGGGAATTGACATGTAATAAAAGCAGACTAAATTTTGCTAACTAGGGCAAGGCAGGATCTAAAATTTAGTAGGGGAGTGTTGCTCAGTGACAGAACACATGTTTTGCATGCAGATGGTCCCAGTTTCAACTCCCGGTATATCAATATATCACAATATAAGTAGGGAGCCTCAAAAAAAAATTCTGCAGTGCCTAGGAAAGACAGTAGAAAAGTAGAAGGCTTTCATGACTGGAATCCATAGTTTTTTGCGGGGTTTTTGGACTATGTGGTTATGTTCTGGAAGGGTTTATTCCTGACATTTCATTGGCATCTTCAGAGAATGCTGGCATGGGAGTGAATGGGTGCGTGTGTGTGTGTGTGTGTGTGTATATACATATACATACTGTGTGGCCCTTGGTTGAGAGAAAGTGATTTAATTGTTAATCTGTGTGTTGATCTGTTGCTGAATGGCAAGGCCTCAGGCTGAGGATCTATTTAAATACTGATCCTCAGCCTGTCTTTTGGGAAATCCCCCTGACCCTGTGTGTGTGTGTGTGTGTGTGTGTGTGTGTGTGTGTGTGTGTATCCCCCAATCTCTCCCATGCCATCATTCTCTGAAGATGCCTGCCAGCCACAGACACACCCAAAAAACGAAATTGTAGAGAAGGCTTTAGAGAAACACTAGAGAAACTCTAACACTTTGGAGAAACTCTGCAAAGCTAGTCAGTAGAAAGCACCTTGATGTGATCATGGAAACCCAAGGTATATTTACATCAAACATCATACAGTCAGTGCAAATTTTGTACAACAGCAAATGTGGATCCCTTAATCTAAAGAAGCCAGAAAAATAATTTATAGCCCAGTCTTCCCTAACACTATACCAGTGAGGACAAATACATTAAAGATCAAAATGATTAAATCTGCTAGTACATTATTTCAGTAGCTAACAGAAGTCTTCATTACCTGATGCCTGATGTATTTCAGCATTCCAGAGTCCTTCTTTCCTTCAAGGTTGGTATCCATCACTCTTTTCTTAAGAGAAGGTGTTCTCAAGCATGACTTGTCTGAACACTGAAAGAAAATTAGATTTGTTTTGAGACAATATTCTCAGAATTTGAGCAGAAAGTACTGAGAATCAGAATAACCCAAAACATCCCCCTTATCCCAAGCTCATAATCAAATGTTTCCATAGGCATCATATAAAGTTTGAAAACCTTCCTAAAATGGTTCATTGGGAACTTGCCATGAAGCTCCATTCTTGGAAGGAGAAAGAGACATTTAGGAATGGGTTAACCTCTTCTGCAGTCCAAGCAAGGGAAGGGATCACGTGAAACGTCATGAATAAACTCCTCCAGAACATGGCCACATAGCCCAAAACCCCCACAAAAAACTGTAGAGAAGGCTTTAGAAAAACACTTCAGAGAAACTATAACTTTGAGAAGCTAGTCAATAGATTTGATCATGGAAACCCAAAGTATATTTACATCAGACATCACACAGGCAGTGCAAATTTTGCACAAGTAAAAGTGTGGATCCCTTAATTGTGTGTAACTCTAAGCCTTACATACAGTTTCATACAAAAGCCAGAGACAGAATGAAGGAAAATAATACTGCCAGATATAAAAGGAACCTTGCCACCGTTAAAGGTGGGGTTGGCTGACTACTTTTCTTTGGGTTCTTCATAGTAAATCCCAAATGTACCATTCTCTGGCCCTGGAGAAGGAGCCATCTAGGAATGGGACTTACCCAACTTCTTGCCTATTTCGGGAGGGAAAGGTGATAATAAAAGAAACTGCAGAATTTTTTTAGGATGAGACCACTTGTTGAAGGATCCACTTGCCAAAAGAAGCCCTTGCAGATATCCAGCTTATAATGTCTACTGAAGTTGGATGAATTATTCCAAATAGCAGCCCTACATATTAGTTCTAAGGGTATGTCATAGAGAACTCTACTGAAGTGGCTATGGACCAGGTGCAACATGCTGTATCACATTGTGGCCTGGGAATACCAAGAGGTTCATAAATCATAAATATGACTGCCTTAAGTCACTTAGTGAGATAGTGGCTATCCCCCCTCAATGATGTGAGAAGAAAAGAGAAAAGAAAGCTTCTGACATCCTGAACAACCTAGTGCTCCTAATGTAAATTTCTAAGGTTATGTAGACATCCAGTTTATATCATTCCTTTTTCAGGGAATATATGAGATGTGCTTGAGCCAGCATGGTGTAGTGGACCAAGACACTGGGAGACCAGGGTCTGAATCCCCACTCAGTCATAAAAACCTACTGAGTGACCTTGGGCAAGTCACACCCCTCTGATATGACAGAAGGGACAGAATTCTATATGTATGAAAGCCTTTATGAAATTTCTGTATAATGTCTTAACAGACACCATGGAAAGTACAGTGGGCCCTTGTTATCCGCTGGGGTTTGGTTCCAGGACACCCCCACCCCCCCGTGGATAATAAAATCCATGGATGCTCAAGTCCCATTCAATCCAATGGCATAACAAAATGGTGTCTCTTATATAAAATGGAAAATTAAGGTTTGCTATTTGGAATTTATGCTTTTTCTGAATCTTTTCAAGCCGTGGATGCTTGAATCCATGGATAGAAAATCTGTGGGTAAGGAAGGCTGACTGTATGAAAAATCATGATGATGACGATGATGATGATGGTGGTGGTGGTGGTGATGATGGATATATGACTAAATTATACTGATTAGGATGGTAATATTCCTGCATGAGTTAATTATCAGAAATATTGTTTGAATCAAGGTTTGTTGAAGAGAAAAAGAAAGATAAAGTATGTAAGTATATTTAAGTATAAAATCTTAATGGCCATGTGATGTAATTCAGTGAATGTACAATGCCTCACGTGTAATGTGATGTTCAGTGATACACGTTCAGTGCCCAGACATTGACATGTCTATGTTTCTACCCCAGGGGAATGTATATATTTTTATATCTATGAATGCATATAAGGAATAGCCTAGAGATGATGAACAAAGAGCCTGCTCATTATTCTGTGTTAATATCATGAGATTCCAATAATTAGGAATGCTTAAATGAAATGCTGATTTAAACTCTGTCTATCTGGTTTTAACCGCTATCACAAATTGGGCACTCAGGTGGCAGAAGAGAACCCTAGAAAGAATCTAGATTAGAGGCCAAATGGGAAGCTCAATTTCTCGTTTTAAAGAGATAGGTGTGTGGAACCATGCTGCTGTTTCACTGGATTACAGGTTTCATGCACCCAAAGCCCATGCGGTAGAGGGGTCAGAAGAGGCCAAAATGGTGGTCTTGCTAACAGAGGCCATGGAAGACGATACTCCTCCACACCCTCTTCTGAAACCAGCTTGATATTGGTTGATTGTCAGAGGGACAGGTTTGAATAATGGGAATCCACATCAATCTCAGCTCCCTCAGCTTCTTCTGGATTCATGGCTAAGCTTGGCTAGCCAAGAAAACAGAGGAGGAGCCTGATTTAGAACTATCTGTTGAAAAGATTTATAATTCAGTCATGCAATCACTTGCCTTCGTTGGGTGGCAGAAGAGGTTAACTCACTCCTGGATGACCCCTTTTCCACTGGCACAGAATGTACTACCAACTCACCCTCCCCAATTTACTACACATCGGACAGGTGAGCTATCCAAACTTGTTTAAATAACTTTCCTGTATAGACAAGGGCAAACCACCTGTGAAATCTTGCCATTGAAACCCTATGAAAGGAGGCATCTCCATTAGTTGGAAATGACCTGAAGGCACACAACAAGAACAATTGTAAAGAAGATACGAAGTGTCTCATTGACTGTCTTACCTCTTTCTGCTTTTTGCCCCTAGATACACCATTCACTGCACTGTTTTCTTTGAGTGAATCCACAGTGTCTCCATATAGGAGTTTGATGGCTCGAACAAGGCGCGCACAGGAACGGCTGTGGTGAAGGTAACAATGTGGGTGGCAGTAATCAATGTGGCTACAGATAAAACTCTGCTGATTGCAGAGAAGGATCATCACCTGAAAACATAAAGCATACCAGAATTTTCAGTAGCTGTGTAGAGCTAGTTTGTGCTGAGAAAACTGCAAGAAATCATTCAACATATCTATCCAAAAAGAGACATAAATTCAGATTAGATCACTACACAAAGACTAGGAAGTAGACACGTGTTTTACAGATGTTGACACACAGAACTAATCCTCTTTACAGTATGTACTAAAAGCGATGGATGATAACAGTGTAACCTTGGAAGTACACAATGCTGAAATACTGGACCAGTTCCCTTCTAAGTTTGCTCACTTCAGGGCATCCCCTTAGCTAGCCAGCATGAACTTCCACAGTGCCTCCAAAGACTGTAGCAGAGGTAGAAGAACCACTTCCCATTCATTGTTCATAATGACACAGTTGTAGGATCAAGCCTTGTAAGGTCAAGAACTGAACACAAGGCAATATTGATCAGCTGAGACCCTCAAGGCCAGTGCACACGCACCGCTGAGGATACTACTATTGCAGCTTTTCTGCTCAAGCTGGGGAGGAGGGTGAGGTTGCTTGACAGGGTTCCCCAGAGTGGGATACAAAAAGCCAAGGCAGGTTACAACCAAGCACTGGATGAAGAACACAGAGCTGGGTGTAGTGACAGACCTTTGAGTTGCTCTATCAAACTCATCCTTGAAGGCTGGTTGTACCCCCCCCCCGTGTTTTGGAGGCATTGAAACAGAAGTTGGATGGGCATCTTTCAGGAGCGCTTTAGTTTTGTAGTCCTGCATGATGGGGGGTTGGACTGGATGGCCCTTTGGCCCTTCCAACTTTTTCGATGACCCTAATATTTCTGTTGGGGCTGAGGATTTCTGGATTCTAACAGAGGTTCTGTGGTAGCTGTCCCCAGGGCAAGCTCTCTGGAGTCAAGCCACATGAGGGGGAGGATAGAGGAGAGGAAATGTTTTCGGTTTTGCCCTGGCCCTCTTCTCTCCCCTTCCTAAAGATTTTTTTGCAGGTCTCCATTTGTGGCCCTAGTAGGAAGAAGTGAGTGGAGTGCACAAAGAAGGAAATACCCAACACCTAACTGCAGTGAAATGGCCACAAATTTTCTGGCTACAGCTGAAGCACATGACAAAGATTCAACCAGTGGACAAGCTAACAGTGAGGGATGGCTGGAATCAGTGGCGTCTTGAACCAAGGCGTCACCTGGTGCAGGGGGTTAGGCTTTGGGGAGCAGGGCTTCAGGAGGCAGGGCCAAAAGAACTCACTCTCACCTCACTGCTTGTTGCAGCTTTACACGTGTGGCTTTACGTACATGCAACACTTCAGGCAAGCGGTAGGGAGGTGTGGGAGGCAGCCAGCCAGGTGTCACCCCTCTTCCGGGGTGTTACCCAGTGTGGTCTGCACCCCCTGCATCACCCAGTGATGCTACTGGCCTGAATCCCCATTGTATTGGCTGAGAGAAAACGTTGGGATATCAGTCTGAAGGACTCCATTTTGAAATAGGCCACTACATTTTTTCCCTGTCACTTGGGAGTAAAGCTGGCCTGGCAGCTCCTAGTCTGAACATGTACCTGAAAGCTGTCATACCCACATCTAAGATTCCTTAAGGAGAGGTTGTAGAATAGGATGGAATAGGCACACAAGCCCCATTTTGATCCCCTTGCTGATAAACTCTACTTACATGTAGCCAAGACATATTGCGATGATAGTTCTCTTCTGTGCCAGTGCTGCTCAGCACTTCAGGTTCTATACTGGGTTCGCTTGCACTCCAAGGGCTCCCTTCTTAAAAAGAAAAAAAAGACACACCCAAAAGTAGTTGTCTTCTGAGGCATTTAAATCTAAGGCATATGCTTGTAAACCAGACCAGTTTATTTAAGCAGATGAATGTTACCCCCGCCTGTCCTGGAGGGTGCACAAAATGGAATGCCATCAGTGCACTGGCCCAATGGGTCAAATAACTTGAGAAAGAAGTATGACTATGCTAAAGTGGTTCTGCTCACTCCTATCCCATTCTGCCCTTCTTCCATGCCCCTGATGATCATCTGGACTGGTAATTACAAGCATAATTCATAACCATTATTAGGACAAGCATCGGGGATAAACATTGCCCCCATTCAAGGAAAAGGGGAAGGAAAGTAAGTGAAAGGAAAACTCTTGCATCATCAAGATGCTGCAAATTGTTGGTTTCAGTGATCTGCATTGACTGGGCTCTGTGGTTAAAAAAAGGAAAGAAAAGGATCAAGTGTTAAGTCTTGTGATAGGAGCTGCCACAAGCAGACTACAGCCTTGTTCAGTCCCATTAGAGGATTCCAAAATGTCTGGGGATCAAAGGGGGAAAAATCCTGCCAAACAGCTGTGAACAAAGGCAGGGGAGTGCTCTCTCTGACCCGGGAGTTTCCTGCATGCATTTATTGCCAATGGGCCTTCCAATGTGACAGACCTTTAGCACAGAATTTGCCTACCGGAAGTGGTGACATTCAGACTGCAAGCCTACACAGTGTACTCTATATTGTATACACACTGACCTGGAAGTAAGTCCGTATGAATTCAGTGGGACTTACTTCTGAGTAGACATGTATAGGATTGTGGTTTAAAACAGGCAGAGCTGACTTCCAATTAATTCTTCCTCAGCTGTCTTTTCAAGATGCACCCAGCGAAATTCTAGTTTCTCCAAAGTAGAGAAAGAGCATGGGCAATGCCACTGAGACCACAGGGTTAAAGAGGTTCAAGTTAAGGATTCAACTGCTCCTGACTTTTTCTGCAATAGGACTCTATAGGGACTAATATTCTGGAGATTCACAAGCACACATACACTTATATCTCATATAAAGCAAAATATGTACATACTGTATATAGAATTATTAATACACAGTACATAATATTGATATGAGATATGTATATATATCTATATATTATACCATATATATTATATGTCATAGATATATAATATACAATATTTGTATATATACTTTCCTAAGCATGACATGCATTTGGTTGGTAGTCAGAAAAATGTCTATCTACTGAGTTCATGCACCAAACACTGGGATCTTAAGAACTTAGCATCCTTTGAGTGGAACGGAACTGACTACCTAGTAAGAGCAAGGGCCAGGTTCCAACTCTGTCCTTGCCAGGTATTAGATCATGCAAAAAAAGGGTGAGTTTCCTCTTTCAGCTCAGACCACTGGACGTCTGCTAGCCTACCAGCCCTTTTCCTCCTTTCCTAGGTCTGCTCAGGTTGCTTCCAGGGTCAAGATGCTGCCTCATCATCCCGCTCCCTTTTGAGCCCAGCTCATCTATGTTACCTATGTCAGTGACAGTGTCCCTGCTGTGGGACAGCTGCAGCTCCTCATTCTCAGACTCTGAATCCTGACGTGATAACTTGGTGCTCTTTAGGCTGCCGGCCCGGCGAATGCTGGACAGGGAACCCCCTTTCTTCACCCGGAAACTGCGGGTTCCTTTAATCTGGAGCAAGCGGGAGCCTCCTATCCTGATCTTCCTGCTGGGAACTGTATTAAAAGAATAAAAGAGGACTTTTCCCCCTTAATTCCCCCATTTAGAAATATTATAATTATTTATCTTATATAAATATATAATATACCTAGCCCACCCTCCCTCCCCATCCTGCATTGCAGAGTCTTTCCTTTCTCTCAAGGAAGACCAGCAAGAGACTCCTCCAAAGCCAACGCCAATGCAGCTCTATCAATCATCCAGCCAGGGATGCCTTCAATAAAGTTGTGACATGTTTCTTGCCTGTTACTCAGGTTTTTATTACTCTTTGATTCAGCCATTAGTATTGCAAAAACACTGTGTAAGAGGCACTGTTGCAACCCCAGGGCTAAACCACACAAGCTAGAATTTGGTGCAGACAGACTGTTCCAGATTTATTCAGGAGCAAGCTGACAAAGGCTGTTTTCTTTCTGTCTTTGACACTTAAGGGATTTGCCATCACATCTACACAGGCTGCTGGCTACCAGTGGCTGAGTTGCAAATTATAAACAAGGCCTCAGGGGCAAAACTATCCTCCTGCTAGCCCAACATTGTTCAAATCTTGTTACAGGGGTCACAGTGTTCAATCATGCCACATTCATGATTGTAAGTAGGCAGCCTGCTTGCTTATGCCAGGCACCTACTTGGTTTATCCAGTTTGGACATTACCTTTGCATAAATCGTCGTCTTTGTACATTAAACTTCACCAGAATTGTACAGATAAAGCAACAATATGTTGTCCCACATCTTCACACAGGTCAGCTGCTTTCAGGCACTAAAGACATCTTTGGATGCTGGGTGTGCTGTTGATTTTTTTTTTATGAGCACGAAAATATGGAATGGTTTGAAGCACCAATCACTGGCATGTTGCTCTCCACTCAGCTCTACGGCAGTACATGGCATTATGCAAGTCCAAATGTTGCAACACTCAGTTATACATCTACTTAAAAGTGAACATACTGCACAGATGTGATGTAGGTAAATGACAGCTGTCACTTTTCAAAGGGGCAGAGAAAAGTGCAGCATTATGAAGTGAAATATCTTAATTTCAGCTAGAAAAGAGCTCTGATATAGTCCTTCCCATTTTTACAGATTTATAGTTTTCCATGCACAGCATTAATTGACCTTAAACATGGTTATACTGCACACCCTTCTTTTGTACTTTAAATAGAAAAAAGTTTGTTAGTTCAATAAACCCTGGCTGATCATTACAAATATATCAATAGGTTATGCTAGGAACAGAAAAGTGATATCAACATGAAAGCAAAAAAATATGTTTTTGAACATTGGCCACGTTAATCTACAGAACCACATACACAAAAAGGAAATGTGGCACCTACATGCATGCTGGTTAATAATGAGTGAGCCATCTTTTGCTCCTATCACATTGGCCACAAAAGAGATTGACCCACATCCTGAAAACATGAAAGCAGCATAGAAAATCCAAATCGAGCATTCTTTTGAGCATTTAAGCCCATTCCCTTTGAAGATATTTTTAAATCCAGAAGTTTAGTAATATTGTTACTGGGGATACATTTATTTATTTATTTATTTATTTATTTATTTATTTAAATACTGATTTAAATAAATACACATTAATGTATTTGAATATTTATTTATTAATTGATTTATCTAATCAATGGCATCCTATTAGGCTTAGAGTGCCACAAATCCGTATGCATTGTATACAGCACTGTATGCATTATACATTGCACACAGCAAGGGAAACCTCTGGCCAAAGGCAGTCAAGAAATTTACTTGCAAATACAGTACAGAAGATTCTAAATTCAGAGGTGTAACAAGGGGAGACAAGGGGGGCAGTATGCCCCATGTGGAAGCAATAACGGTACCCATGCTTGCTTATCACTTTTTCAACTGGTTTTAAAATGTACCAAATTTTTGCTCTCATTTCTAACCTTTACTTTCAAAACAAAACAAGGAACATGGTTACGGAGCAAAGTATCTACAGCACTGTCAGCTCGGGCAGGGCTTCATGAGGTGCTGCTGCTCAGCATGGATGACAAAGGCTCAGCTAGGCTGAGCAGAGGAAGCAGAAGAGGCAAGGAGGAAGGTGGCAACTAAGCAAGGGCAGCACCTTGCCAGGCGGAGGAAAAAGAAACTGCAAAGATGTGAAGGAAAGCAGCAACTCAGTCCTTGGCAATGTGTTGTTGCCAATCCATGGCTGAAGTGATGTTACTGCTCCCTCCTCCTCCTAGAAGAGGCCTGTGCCGGCTGCAAGAAAGGCAGCCACCACTGCCACCAGCACTGTGGTCCTCCCTTGACTTAGCACAAGTTATATGGGGCTCCTCCCTACCAGCACAGGAGTAGCTCTGAGCTGGGGAACAACAGCAGTGCCTAGGCTGCTCCTGTCTTGCCTCACACACCATAGGAGGAGGGGGGGGGGAATAAAATGGAGATGTGAGATCTGGACAGTTAAGAAAGAAGATAGGAAGAAAATCAATTCATTTGAGATGTGCTGGAGAAGAGTGTTGAGGATCCCATGGATAGCCAAAAAGACAATCAAATGGGTCCTAGAGCAGATCAAGCCAGAAATCTCCCTGGAAGCCAAGATGACTAAACTGAGACTGTCATACTCTGGCCACATCATGAGAAGGCACAATTCACTGGAAAAAACAATAATGCTAGGAAAGGTGAAGTAGATAGAGAGGAAGGCTGCATGCTAGATGGATGGACTCTATTAAGGAGGTCAAGGGTATGAGTTTACAGGAACGAAGCAGAGCAGTAGAGGACAGAGGTTCTTGGAGATGTCTCATCCACAGGGTTGCCATTGGTCAAAATTGACTTGAGGGCAGTTAACAACAACAACAAAATGGCTACAGATGTAACTATAGCTGCCACTAGTATAACGGTGGGGAAAGATACGGTTGAGATGAAGGAGCCATCTCTGGAGCATTTGTGATTACTGCCAGAAGAGCAAAAGGGGCTTTGGTAATGTCGAGAGGAGCAATTTGATGATCAGGCCTTGCAGTAAATGCACAGCTGAGAGGGGGGACTAGCTTCCCATCAAACTCGCCTGTTCAGTTGCCCGTGTCTCTAGAACTACCAATGCAGATTGCCCAGCAATACTGTCTTCATGCTCCTTCCTCTCCTCTCCTGAACCTTGGACAACCTAGGGTTGCATTTGGTCTGGGAGGCTGATGGAAGGCTTGCAAGAGACCAAAAAGAATACAAAAGTCTTGAAGAAGACAGGTGGAGATGCTGTCAGAGTAAATTGCCTTGGTAATCTAACAGCAATCATGAGCAATAAACATTGAGAAAGCCTGGAATCTGAGATGATGGGGCAACAGAAAAGCAGGATAATGAAAAAGCAGCTGAGAAGATGAGAAGATAGATAAGAAAGCATGGGTGCCTCACCCAAACCAGGGTATGATGTTGCTAAGGGGCAAGTCACTGTCTTCCTCTTCATCTCTGCCCACATCTTCCACTCAGCCTACTTGAGCCTTTGCCAACCATGCAAGCTGGTGGTGTTTTTGCCTGAGCCCTGCCTGCCCCATGCCACTCTCATATAGGCAATTAGGTGGGCAAGGAGTGACAGCTGGTACTTGGACATGGCTTAGAAGGAGGGGGTGACATATACTGACATGTGGCACCTCTCCCGCATCAACCTCTCTCCAATATTATAAAAAAAGTGTGCCTCATAAGCTAGATATGGCACTGCCTATATTCAAGCCAGTCATATTTTAGCACCCTTTCCTCCAAAAGCCAGAGTTACAAAAGATATCTGCCTGAATCCTACCAGTCTAGGATTTGAGCTTGATGGAACAGCAGTCCAAATCCGTGTACACAAGGTACTCATCTATCTAGATCTGAGTGCTACATTTGTGATATAAACTTACATTTTACCATGTCAAAAACAAATTAGCAAATTAGCAATACATTATTGTTTATGATACAGAATTCAGTACTTTTTCTGTTGTGGTTGTTGTATTGTTGTTGTATGCCTTCACATTATTTCCAACCCAATGCAAACATATCAAGCTATTTTCATGGCAAGATTTGCTTGAGGGGGGCATTTTCCTTCTTCTGAGTGTGATTTGCCCAAGGTCACCCAGTGGGTTTCCATGGTTGAGTTGGGGGATTTGAACCTGGTCTCCAGAGTCTTAGTTCAGCACTCAAAACACTATACCACACTACTTTTCTAGTAGATAATAATTTGCCTGTTGAATCATTATCATGATGGCTCCTATAATGCTTAAGTGCCAATTCACATATGGAATCTTTGCTGAGACCCTTGAGAACTGATAAGAATCATAAAAAAATGGCTTCCTAACAGGCCAGTTCTTCAAAGAGTCTGCAGGAGAGCTACTTTAGTCTACTGCTCATCCATACAAGTCATCTTCACTGGCTCTCAGACATGGAAGGGACTCATAAGGGTCATTTCAAGTATGCAAAATAATGTAAATAATACAGAGACATTACACCACTCCTGAGGTTAGTGTAGCTGCACTGAAGAGTTCTAATTAAGTGTTTGAAGAAACAACGATTCTGCAGGCATTGGAGATTATTTAATATATGCAAATAACATACACCCGGGGCACCTGGAGTTCTTTTTCTTGCTTTAATTGGGGATGTCTAATCATGCTAGGATGTCACCAGTTTCTATTAAAACGGAACACAAAGCTGAAACATACAGCTCTGTGGAGAGAAGCTGACTTCACCAAAATCAGAAATCTGTAAGCCAACCTTTCACAACAAGTTATATCTAATCAATTAACAAGTGAACAGATTGAGTTGCCATTGAAAACAAATTAAAGGTGAATAAGACAAATGCATCATTCACTGAAGCAGAAAAGGATTTCTTTGGCCCCATACAGACAGGCCAAAATAAAGCTGCTTCGGGTCACTTTGGAGGTATGCTGTTTAAATGATGCATGCGTCCTAAGAGTCTGGAAGCTGTGTTGGCACTGTGTTGTCTTAGGATGCATGCATCTTTTAAACAGCATACCTTCAAAGTGACTCGAAGCAGCTTTATTTTGGCCTGTCTGTATGGACCCAAAGTCACTTTCAATAAGTCATCTTTGCAAAATCTATTGTATTGAGTCCTGGCTCAGGGACAGTAAAACCAGAGGGACATTCCCCTAGGTGCAGCTGTGCAGAGGAAGTGACATCTGGTTCAGGATGGCCAAATTGGTCAAGCACTGTTTTGTGGTGATGGAATCTCACAGCTGCGGGAGGTCAGAAATGGACCACGGGGTTTGCCACGGATCATGACTGGGAAGCAGCACTTTCTGAGTAGGAATGGGCCAGAACAGACAGGTCAGAATAAAACTGCTTTGGGTCACTTTGGAGGTATGCTGTTCAAATGATGCATGCGTCCTAAGAAACCCGAAGCTACACCAAAGCCATGCTCTAGTCTTAAGGACTGGAATGAAGCTTTGGCACAGCTTCTGGTCTCTCAAGATGCATGTTATTTAAACAGCATACCTCCAAAGTGACCCGAAGCAGCTTTATTTTGGCCTGTCTGTTCTGGCTCAATATTACTTCTGCAGCTGCATCTATGGGAATACTCAACATGGAAAGATGAAGATGGAAAAACTAACTCTGATAGTGACAACTAGCCATGTAGGCCAGGTCCACATGGGCCAGAATACTCTGGGGACAACACAGACTATTCTGGCCCCAGAGCTGCTCTGACATCCCTGTTACCTGACACCCCCCTTTGTGACTCTGGGTGGCTGTTTGCATATGCATCCCATTGTGCTGCCCTGTGCCACAGTGATGGTGGCAAGTCACTCAATCTAAAGTTAAAATGAGGTACCCAGCTTGGATCATGGCTGGGTGCCTCATTTTAACCTCAGAGCAAGTGCCTTGCCACCATGGTATTGGCACTGGGCAGCACAGCAGGATGCATGATAAACAGCCACTTGGCATTGCAACAGGGGGCTCCACATTTTCCAGGAAGATGCACAGCAAATGTGTTTTTATCTTTAAAAAAATGTTTTACAGGGGATATATGGTGGATTCAGTGCTGAACTGGCTGGACATCACCCAGACAATTTGCATCAGAACTAGGGATTGGTCTCTACATCATCCAGACTCATCGCCACATGAATGGGGGAGGATATTTTATTTGGCCTGTGCAGACAGGGCCTTAAAAGCAGATTTCATTGGGTCCTGCTCCCAGAGAAATGTGTTACAATGCTAAAGCAGGCCTGTCCACCTTTTGCGTCAACAAGTGAACAAAACCTCACCAGTCTTGCAAGGAAGGGGCTCAATAAAGCTCTTGTTTCTATAATTTTAATGCAAGAAGTCAGTGGTTAATGAGGACTTCTGGTGGAGACCTTGGAACATTTCTCTTTCTTACTTTAGCTGTGACATCCAGGCAGGGAACGAGAGAGGTGACGATGGAAAATGGAGGTGAAAAATAAGGAGAACAAGAGGAGTTTTTTTTAAAGAAGAAGTAGTAGTAGTAAAAATGGAAGAAAATAAATCTAGCTCTCAAACAGCAAAAAGATTAGAGGATAAGGTTTGTTAAGACTAAAAGAAGCAAGAAAAATCTGACCTGAACTAATATAAAGGAAAGAACTGGAATAGGATGCTGGCGTCTGTGCAATAAATGAAGTCATTTCAGCTGCATGACCCTTGCCTTGCCTGGGTAGTAATAGGAGATGATGTATGCATGAATGTGTTTTCTGCATACAGAGAACAGCAAGTTTATCAGCATCTCTGTTGGCTACTATATGTGGCTTGCAGGCTGCAAGTGTTCCCATGCTTCAGACGCTGTGAAGGCGTAGACTAAAATAAGATTTAGGTTTGAATTTCATGTTCCTAAGTGCAGTCCTGAACTCATGGAGGTTTTCCTAAGCGGAGTCCTTATTTCTTCATCCTGGTCAGGATGAAGAACAGTCAGTTGGCTATTCTGTACATCTAGCTTTAAAGTGCAAAGAAGGAAAAAGATATGACAACAAAGATATGATAACTGCAGAAATAATGAAGTTTGACGCTGTTTTAACTGCTGTGGTTCAGTGCTATGGAGTCCTGGGATTTGTAGTTTGTTCTGGTACCTGAGTTTTCTGACAGAGAAAGCTAAATATTGCACAAAACGGCAAATTCCAGAATGCCATAGCACTGAGCCATGACAGTCAAAATGGTGTCAAGCTGCATTATTTATGCAGTACAGATTAGACCAAAGATAGAAAGGCAAATATTCAAGCAGAGTCTAACTAGGAGGGGTAATTTTTCAGATAACCGCATAGCACATAGGATCAACTAAATAATACAGACTATATGGTTGGATTTATACTTCATCGTGATATCATAACTCACAAAAAACACCTCACAACCTAATTTTCCTTTAAAATCTGTATAATATACTGCGATTTCTATACTGTCCTTCACTTATTTCTATAATAACAATATAGTAATTTCTATGCTGTCCTTTATCTATCCTTTACCTAATTTCTATACTGTGACTAAAAACAACATTCTATGTAATATTCCAATAACTTAGGCCACTATTTACTATCTTTGGACATTTTAAGTAGCTGTTGGGTCTATTTTGTATTGTAACACTTGAACCATAAAACAGAATGAGAATCTGGGTGATTATCACTGGTTTGGTTTGGGTTTGGTTTTTTGCATGAGATGGCATTACAGTGTCAGCAAAGTATTAATGCAATGGTCTCTTACCAAATTTGCCTGTAATCCTGTGCCCACATAAGTTATTTTATTTGCTACAAAAGCCATTGGGATTTCAGGATCTTTAGACATGCACGGGATCGCTCCTTTTGGTTCAAATGGAAATCTATATTCCTTCAAAAAGGGTCACAGTTAATTTGGAAGGATCTCTTTTTAAATATCAAATTTCAGATTATCACTATAAAATCAATTGTTATTTTGGGTTTGAGGGACTAAGTCTAAACCCAGTTGCTGAGAAGTTCCTCTAAAATGTAGTTGGAATCATGTGATCCATGTTGAACTGTTGTCCCTGCATTCCTCACAGTTGGATATGCTGGCTAGGGTTCATGAGAGCTGCAGTCCACAATATCTGGAAGGCCACATGGTTCTCATCCTTCTCTAAAATGGAACCTTACCTCCAGGCAAGCATACTTAGGTTAGTAGTGCCAAAAATCCTTTTTACATTTAGAACATCCAACTGTGGATAGAGACTAGAGATCATTCAGCTGTGTGGCTATACATCTTCCTGCTTCTTAATACTTTTTTTTTGTAGTTAGAACACAAACTTGGGTGTCAAATATAGATCTTGGAAAAAGTTAAAAGCTAATAGTACGCAACAAACCTTTCTTCTCTTCGCAACCCATGTCAGATTTCAGGGTATGACTGCTGCTGTGCAAGGAATCTTTTGAATCTTCGTTTTCATCCAGAACCCCAGCAAAACTGATCTTCCTCTCATACCTGTGCCGATCCATCTCAGGGTCCAAACGTAACCTGCAGCTTTCCAGATCCTATAACATCATGAGAAGCACAGATGTGTGTGACCAGCAGAGCCACTATTTTTTCATATAATGTAGGGACAACTTACGTTTCAGACAAAAATGAAAGGGAATTGGGAATTTTGTCACTTGCATTTATATACCAATCCTTCCATATCAACTCTGAGAAGTAGGTTGGTCTGAGTGGTGACTGATTTTATTGTTAGTCTCCTTTATTTAATTTGATCTGATGATGTTTTAATTACTTTTTATGCTTATTAATCGCTTCTAAACATTTTAATTAAGTGGCTTTTGAGGGCCTGTTGTAAACATGATGTTAGAAAAACAATGGCTATAACACAGTGTCTTCCAGTGAGTTTTATATTGAAGGACATATCTGAGTCTAGGGCAGTTCCAAGTTTAACATATTGTGTAGAACAACATACAGCTTCTTGGTTTAGCTCTGATAATTGAAGCATCAGAGAGCCATTTTCAGTCTTTTGTTTTGTTTTATATATTTTTAAAAAACCATAACAGCCTTGCTGGGTGAAACCTATGAAATCAATAGATGCCTATGAGAAGCACTGCCAAAATAAAGCTGCTTTGGGTCTCTTTGGAGGTATGCTGTTTAAATGATGCATGCATCCTAAGAATCTGGAAGCTGCACTAAAGCTGCCCTCCAGTGCTTAGGAATGGAGTGTGGCTTTGACGCAACCTCCAGACTCTTAGGACCCATGCATCATTTAAACAGCATACTTCCAAAGAGACCCGAAGCAGCTTTATTTTGGCAGTCTGTAACAGGCCTTAGAGACACAGAATGGACAATAGCTTTCTTCTACTGTTGTATCCCAGCAACTGATATTGAAAGGCAGGCTGCCTCTGATAACAGAATCAGTATATATTTGGATGACTACCAACCAGCTACCAACTAAATTTGTTGCTGTCACTGCATCTTGTGATAGCAACTTCTGTGATACAACTGGGTGCTTTATAAGGAAGTAATTCCTTTTGTCTCAAGCATTCTACCACCCAGTCTTGCTGGATGACTGGATTGTAGTATTACAAGAGAGGAAAACCTTTCTCAGTGATCAGTCCTTTTGTAACACTGTCATTTTTTCTTTTTTGCATCTCTGTCAGATGTGCTTCCAAGTTGCCTGCTGACTTGTAGCAGCCCCATGAATTTCATAGGGTTTTCTTAGGCAATGAACAATCAGAAGTGGTTGGCCAGTTCCTTCCTCTGAAATCTAGTGCCTATAGCACCTGGTATTCATTGGCAGTCTCCCATCCAAGTACTAATTGGGTTGATGCTGCTTAGCTTCCAAGATCAAATCTATTTTTTTCTAGTTATAAAAGCTCAAGTCACTCTCCTGATCTCTTATCAAATTCATCCATATTTTCCTCCACGCATCATTTTCTCACTCCATCCATCTCACTCTAGTTCTAATATTTATGCTATTTTAAACTCTTCTCCATCCCAGTCTTTCTCAGATTACATTTCTGTCATTCACTCACCACAAGTGGTTCTGTGCGTGGCCTGGGCATGTAGGGAAAAGTCTCTCGAAGGAATGTGGTGATCTCCAGGAGCAGCTGACATGCTGCCATCTTCAGGGCAAAAGGGCAGCAACATTTGGTGGGGTTCACAGTACCTAAGTGGGGACAATATATGGGCATATTATTAACAGAAGGAGCAGTAGTGGAAATAATTAGATCAAAGAACAAATGGACATCACCACACATGGGACACAACATAAACTGCATATGGAACACAATGGCCTCTTTAGGTTATTCTTCTTCATTTCCCAACACTGTGATTTACACACAGATCTTTTTAAAAACTCATACGTTTTTTCTGTAGCATATAGCCGTTCAAAACAGTAAGACTAAGATGTTCTCATATGTAACTCTTCTATGAAAAGCTACATATTAATAGAGATGACACCAATTTGCTTAAAATTTGTTCACCTCACATTGAGGTTCTAGTCTAGAAATGACAAATAGGTGTGTATGGCTTTCTCTCAAAGTTTTCCCTCCATCCCACCAAAAGCAATCTCTGATAAGTGAGAGCAGGAGCAAAGGAATAGAAGAGAGTAGAAATGCTTCATCTTTTCCTCCCTAGACAATTTCCCACTCACAGTCTCCATTCCTACTGTTTCCCCCATGTGTGAAAGGTATCATTTCCTATGTGAAGTCGAAGGCTTTCATGGCTGGCATCTATAGTTTTTGTGGGTTTTTGGGGTTATGTGGCCATGTTCTTTAAGAGTTTATTCCTGACGTTTCACCAGCATCTATGGCTGGCCTCTTCATGAAATAATTCACTGAACAGGAAATTGACCTAGCACACACACATATTACAACAGTATCCAACACCCCAACCTCAAGAGGGCTTTTTTAGCCAGTTTATCACATGTCCTTTTGGGTTTCCAGCCAGCATCACACTGCGTTCCAATACAATAACTCCTTCCACCATTCATATTGTTTTCTATTCACCTTGGCTTTAGGTATTATCTTTCTTTCTGCCATTCTCTCCAGGTGAGCATAGTTAATAGTGAAATTGACATCTCATCCGTATACCCATACATTTTGCATTTCTATGGCTATTCACACATACAACCAGTTCATTCATAGCTATAAAGGTCTGTTCCTACACACTTCAGCTCCATGCATCTGATGAAACAGACTTAATCTATGAAAGTTTATGCTACCAATTTCTTTCTTTCAGTCAGTCTTAAAGGTGATGTAAGTTACCTTTTCAAACTACTGTCAGTTTATCTGAGAGTTTGAAATAATAACTTTGCCGTGCTTTTTTATAATTTTAAAGTATTTGTGATTGTTTGCCATAAATATCAATTAATACTGAGGGAAACCTCTTTTATACTTCACATTCCTCAGTACTTTTAACTTGATTCTTTGTATAAAATGATTAACTTGTCTACTTAAAGGAGAGATGTGGTGATATGGGGGGCATTAGATCCCTATTTGACACTCACTGTGTTTACAGATTTTCCCTTTGAACTGCCATACTGTTCCTACTACAGTGTGGTGTTCATAAAGAAGTGATGGGTTTATTGGATTATTGCTGCTTAATTTGCAGAGACATAGCAGCTATCATCGAGCCCTGGTGGCGCAGTGGTTAAATGCCTGTACTGCAGCCATTCACTCAAAACCACAAGGTTGCGAGTTCAAGACCAGCAAAAGGGCCCAAGCTCGACTCAGGCTTGCATCCTTCCGAGGTCGCTAAAATGAGTACCCAGACTGTTGGGGGCAAATTAGCTTACTTACTGTTCACCGCTAAGATCTTTGGAATAGTGGTATATAAATAAAACAA
>NC_056522.1:161739922-161802189 GCF_019175285.1 Sceloporus undulatus | reverse complement strand
ATTATTATTATTATTATTATTATTATTATTATTATTATTATTATTATTATTATTATTATTATCGAAGCTCAGGCTGTTAAGAAGGAGGGAAGGATAGTGATGCACTCAGGCCTAAGTGAGGTCAATTATTCTCATTGCCTTGCTCACCTCCCTCTTTCCTAGCTGGAGCTGTGCCTCTAGAAAGTCATCACTAAAGAAGGATGAGGGGAAGACAGTGTTACAAATTATAGTACTGTCACCATACAACAAGGTGGTCTCCAACATTTCACTGTAGGAGTCAGCCTAGCTTCAAGTTTGCCTCACCATCCTTCATCCATGATGGTTTGGGCCAGTTAGTTCAAATCAGTTCATAAAATTCAACCTTCCCTCTCATATTACACATCTCTGGCCCCTTAGGATTTCTGCCCAAGTCCTGAAAGGGCCCTGTGCACACAACCTTTACAGTTGGTAGATTCTTTGAGAAGGTTTCCCATTCCCACATTTTTTCACATGGGATTTCAGATCCCCCGTGAATTTTGGAGGGGCTACTGTATTTGTTAACTTCTCCTCTTCACAGTTTCCTACCTCCTATATGTTTCATTTGTTCAGGCTTCAGTTTCCCAGTTCATTTTTCCTTAGCATTTTGTACAGCACTATCCACTTCATCTACCTTTCTATTCTCTTTTACTAAGACTTTCTACACATCCACATTTTTAGTTCTTGGCTTTCTTCCCCTGTCAAAAAGACACTGGCCTGTTACAGACTGCCAAAATAAAGCTGCTTCGGGTCTCTTTGGAGGTATGCTATTTAAATGATGCATGGGTCCTAAGAGTCCAGAAGCTGCACCAAAGCTGCACTCCAGTGCTTAGGAATGGAGTGTGGCTTTGGTGCAACCTCCGGACTCTTAGGACCCATGCATCATTTAAATAGCATACCTCCAAAGAGACCCGAAGCAGCTTTATTTTGGCAGTCTGTAACAGGCCAGTGTCTTTACAACCAAATGTACACCTTCCCTTTCAATTCATAATCTGTGGACTACAAATACACTTTTGTTGATATTGCCTTAGTTGCATTATTGTGTGTGCATTATTTCAGTCTTTCACTGCCAGGGAAATCCTGCCTCAGTCCCCAGAGCACTGCAGTATAGGTGTCCGGTGCATGGAGCCATTCAATCTAGAAGTCCAGCAAGGATGATCCTAATGCAAGGCCTGAATCATCCTGGTTTGGAACATGTATCTAGACGCCCAACCTACAAAACAAGGACGAGCATTTCATAAGGGACAAGAGACAATTCCATTCACATTTACCAGCCTTTTCCCTGTGCATACAATTGAGTGGTAAATGTGGAAATGCAACCCTCTTCCACTAGCAGATGAATGCAGACCATATTCTTTCTCAGATTAATTACATGTTGGCAAACCTGAGCTACTTAATGATTGGCATCTTGATACATTCTGAATCAATATTGAATGCAAGAGCCACTGGGGAAATGACAACTAACCTTCCTTCCTACTTTATTGGATGAGAGCGAGAGAGAAAGCAAAAAGAAACAAACCAAAACTGTTGTTTGAGACTCTGAATGAGAGAGCTTGAAAGCTTCAAGGGGTGGTATCTTTCAGGAAATGTCATGTCACTCAGTAGATTTGCTAGTTTGAGAAGTGCTATGCTATCTACCTAGGCTCAAAAAGAACACAAACCTTAGTAAGTGCTGCTCCTGAAAATTACCACCACTTTGGAAACAGGAAAAAGCGCATTATGAATCAATATGTAAAGAGATCTTGTAGCACTTTTGAGACTAACTGAAAGAAAGAAGTTGGTAGCATGAGCTTTCGTAGACTTCAGTCTACTTCCCGAGATGCATCTGAGGAATGCATTTTTCTTTCACTTAGTCTCCAAAGTGCTACAAGATCTCTTTATACATTGATTTTACA
Source organism: Sceloporus undulatus (assembly GCF_019175285.1). Classification (NCBI taxonomy): domain Eukaryota; kingdom Metazoa; phylum Chordata; class Lepidosauria; order Squamata; family Phrynosomatidae; genus Sceloporus; species Sceloporus undulatus. The sequence continues at coordinate 161,800,279 of NC_056522.1, read as the reverse complement.
GACTAACATGGATATATATATATATATATATATATATATTGAATTCTACCACAATGATGAGTCAATGTTTGAGTACAGTACTAACAGTTTTGTGGGACTGAAGTCTTGAAGTTGTTGAAAATATACTACAGTACTTTCATTTTGAAGACTACAGTTGGAAACAGGAAAGCATAAGACCCAATATTAGGATTCGTTTAATTGATGTAGCCAAATCCATCTTTCTTTTCCATTTTCATTCCTTACTTTCTGTAACTGCATAGTGTCACTAACTTCTTTATTCAACCCTTTCCACAACACCAGAAATATAGCAGCTTATAGCACATTAACTGTTCTAACAGAAAATCTGGGACTGTGGGAAAGGAAATAATCATTGAGCCAACCCACCCTTTTCACACTCAGAAGACAAAGACATCACAGAACTATATTCTTCCTAACCGACCTCCCACTGCTGCCTTCTTCCTAAAACTACATTTCTTACAAAGAGCAATTGATGCACATGAAATTAAGCATGCATACAAAGAAATATACTAAAACTGTCTCTACTCAGCGAATACTCCAGAAAGCCTCACAGAACATGAAAAGACTGCATATGTTCACAGAGAGAAGCCAGTTCCCTATACATGCTGCTCTGTTTGTCAGAATGAAACCACAAAAGTGTGGTGGCACTTTTGAAGGACACAATTAGCAAACATTGAGAACGGATGTCTTATTCTAGTTTTTCATGCCTGTCTGACTTACAAAACCCTTCTTGTTTTTCTGTGTTCAATCAGAACTCGAAGAAGTTATTATTTCAGAACGCAGTTTCCAGAATCCTCCAACCATGTAGCCATGCTGGATGGGGGATTCTGGGAGTTATAGTTCACAACAGTATTAGGTTTTCCAAGCTGTGCGTTCACTCATCCAGAAGAAGCCAGACCTTCCCTCTCTCTTTGACTTCATAAATAAAGTTCCATTCTGTATAAACAAGCAACTGGAATAAAGTGTGCAAGATGTGAAAGAAGAAAAGGATCTTTTCACATTTCCTCCTGCTTTACATTTCAGATTGCATTTGATTTATGGAAGCTGATAGCACCTGACTTTGCGTATTGCCCATTGTAACCATTTAGAATTAGATGGGATGATAGCTGAAATACTTACACTAGTTTTCTTTCATAATGTTTCACTAATCTGCCCTTAGAACTGTGTAACTGCTGGATGAATACAACAAATTTACACAAAACTCTAGCAGATTACATGCTCTGAAAAACAACTGTACAGGCAGACAAGTCCATATATTAGTGGAAGACAGCAGTACACACAGTGCTTTGCAGCAGACAGACAAACAAATAGACGATGTTGGGAAAGGGTTTTGTACGGAGTGTTAGTGTAACTTGCACTCTATATTGGCATGAGATACTATCATGTTCTACACATCCATGCTGATTTAAAACTGTGAAACTGCTCTTCCTTTCTAATTAATAATCAATATACTACTTTAGTTACTTCATCACACAGTGTTCTAGGATACTTTCAACCTATATCTTTAAAAAGATCAGCACACCAACAATTAGTTTTAAAACCAACCTAATTTACCTAATTTCTGTTTTGCTTGGTTTTAGCTCAGCTCTGAAAAGACTGGAGCTGTTGTACAATATAACATTATAACAGGCTTAATCTCATTCTCAAAGCTACTTGCATTAAAGTTCCACTCTCTTTTAAAAGTAATAGCTTCTCTGTTAGGAATTGCTTATTACATTTTCTACAGATTTGTCATAAAAATGATCAGGTTTATCATAGCACATCCTTCTAAGGATCAGCTTGTAACAAATATTAAAGTCAGAAAACTGATTTTAAAACTCCAGTCTTTTCTGGATTATAATCTTTGGATATCATTTATTGTTGTTGTTGTCACTGTAATGACATATGGTCTCGACAGAGAAAATAGAATAACTGTTTTTGAAGTAAAGAACACAAAAAGAATGTAACAAAAATCCTCCCAATAATAAAAAGTCACAGAGATTAACCTGATTTACAACCAGTTGCTTCAGTCTCACCAGGGAGAACCATATCTGAAAGCAGAGCTGAAAAAATGAAGGGACTCTATAGTTAGCCAGAACATCGTTCATCTAGGGTGAGAATCATATAGGCCTCCCAGTCATGTCAGATTGCAGGTCCCACAGCCTTAACCAACATAAACAGTGGAGGAAAGATGGGAATTGCATTCCAATAAGGTCTGGAGGGCATCATAATTCCCATTCCGAGTTTACTCTGTCACCAGCTCTCCAAGATGCCAGATTTAAAAACAAGTCTTGCCCAACCTACTATCTGGGACACTTAAAACAACCGAGGTGTGAGGAACTGAACTTTAGTCCTTCTCTATAGGTACTACCATAGATACTATCATAAACCTCATGTACAGATTCCATAAACTCCAATTCATGCATATCTGCACATCTCCACATTGTCCTGGTCATCCAGATGCTACTCATCTTATTGGAAATGACCTGTGGCAGCAGATGGGGAGGTACTGTATGTCCCCATCTGGGCCTGCCAGACTAGTTCCATTTGGGACTACTTCCATTGGATTAAAGCTTTCTCAGGTATGGTTTGTGCTGTAAAATACAACATATCTGCTTTATTTGTGATTCCTGTTCCTCTTTTCTGCTTCTGCCACTACAGAATGCATTACAGCTAGACACAGGCAGATAGAGAGGAAGGAGGGAAGCGAAGTTTGGAATACAAGTGGGTGGAAAGAGAATGAAAGAGAGAAAGAAAGAATTAAGTGTTCCTAAAGCAGAGATTCTTACAAGCGGGGGTTCTTGTAGTAAAGGGAGTCTCCTTACTGTCATCTAAAAAGTCTTCTTCCTCATCCTCCTTTCTCAGTCTTCTTTTGGTCTCTTCATCATAAATAAGGCCCAGCAAGTTAGCTGGGCTCTCACTCTCGCTATGGCAGAGCTCATTCAGACGGACTCCAATTGCCTGCCAGCAGAAGAAAGAGGGACAAACAACTAAATATTACAGGAAAGTCTTTGGGTCTCAAAGCTTTGCCAAAGAGCTGAAGGCCTCAGATGGGGAACACCACCAATGTTGTCTTTATGTAGATGGCTAAGTGTAGCTGACTGAAATGTCCAAAGTGTTGAAATTCATTTGCTTTAAAATTGGATTTTCTATTTATATAAAAATAAATGTTTCTATTTATATTAAAAAGAATTCAAGTTAGAAAGTGGAAAAAATAATAATTATAGTAGCATTTGCATAGCTCTTTAATAAATCCAATCTACTTCAGTTTCCTCATTGAAAATGAGAGAATGAGGTGTGCCTATAGCAGAAGCCATAGTTACAATCTCATGTGCAGGTTTCTGTAAGAAAGCTACTCTGAAAATTATGACACTTAATTATAAGTAGATATGTACAGAGCTGCACTCTTATTGGCCATGTCATCTAATTTTAATTTTATTGATGGTGGTTGACAGATGTAGCAGTTTGGGACATGCTTGATAATTTTGCTTAATGGATATTTCTTGGGATCTGCAATTTGAAATGGAACAGAATCAGGTTTTGTAATATGTTAGATGGAAATAAAATATATAACAGTGTCATCATCAACAACAATGTATTTGTACTTGCTCTTCTACTTATGATAGACCGCTGTTTAGATTAGAAAATACAGTACAAATACATAATGGACAACATACCAAGATACTATATTAAGAGAATATAAAACTACCGTAAGCATAATGATCCTCAAACTTTCCCTCCAACATGGAACTGTGGAGCTGGGGTCCATAACTGATTCCTTTATTTATTCAAATACCATGTTGCCTGGCAGTTCCTAGGCCACTGCATTTTTTTTTGGCATTATTAATTTATTTATTAGTTGTGTAGCTATGAGGGCAAAATGGGGGCATTGCTCCCCATAAGAATGCTACAACCCAAATGAAATTTTCCTTCAGTCCTCAATTTTTTAGCATCACAGTAACCTAAATTGAGTAGTTAGAAATAGAGTTTAGGCATAAAAAAGTGGGGGGGGGGGAAGTTACCTAGGAATGTGAACATGGCAAATAGAGGCAATCTAGTTGGGAACAATTTTCACTGTCTCACTCTCTGCAGTGCTAGAAATCTGGGGACTGAAGGGAAAGGAAACACAGAGGAAACTCTATGGGGGCATAATTCTTCTTTGGGATCAATGCTTTCATTTTGCCTCCATCCTCCATAGCTACACCTTTGCTCTGGACAGTGACTTAATGTAATAGCAAACTATACATGGATATGAAGATCAGTGAAATGCAGAGGAAGTTTTATTTGTGCACCACTTTAAAGACAAGAGGAGTAAAAATATTTCAAACTGCAAAGCCTAAATCAGTGTTCCAAGCCACATTTGTCCCCCTAGAAGAAATTAAGAACAGAAACTTACATCTCCCCACTGATAGAAGAGTTTGGCTGCATTCCACTGTAACTTCTGGTTACGTTTGTTCCCCACTATTGGAGAGCGCCCACGAGAAAGGCCCTTTTTCGTGATGTTCACATGGTGCCCCTTCATCCATTCTGGCCAGTTGCCACGATTACAGCGGTGAACAAAGCGAGCACACTCCAAGAACAGGGCTGCTCTTGCCACCACTGGCGCTTCCTAGAATGTGTTATCAAAATATCATCAAGAGTTCAAAACAAACGAAAAGTAATGCTAAAACAAGGTCGTGCCAAAGTACTTCTTCTGCATGATTGTACATGACAGTTCCACTAAAAGACAATGTTAGTGAGACAGAGATCACAGATCATACCATGTTAACAGTTAATAAAGAGTGACAGGTCAGGAAATGCTAAGAATGTACCCATAATTTTAGATTTGTAGCCATGGCTTTGTCCCAACCAACAATGCAACAGTTACAGTGTATCACTGCTAATTTTTTTTAATTTATTTACAGTATTTAAAAATATTTTGAAGAAATAAGTAAGTCCTCTTCCTACTGCATTCTACTTTACTAAGCTTTAACATCTTTTCCAATGGGTCATGTCATCTCATGATACATACAATGTACAACAGCGTCAGTTTAGTCATCTTTGGGCCCGAACAGACAGGCCAAAATAAAGCTGCTTCATGTCACTTTGGAGGCATGCGTCCTAAGAGACCAGAAACCTTGTCAAAGCCATGCTCTGGTACTAAGCACCAGAGCGTAGCTTTGGCGCTGCTTCTGGCTTCTTAAGATGTGTGTGTCATTTAAACAGCATATCTCCCAAGTGACCCGAAACAGCTTTGCTTTGGCCTGTCTGTTTGGACCCCTTTGCTCCTAGTGAAATTTTAAGCTAGATTTGATTTAAGACTCATTCAATTCTCTTTTTAGTAGTCCATGTTATTCACATAATTCATATCCAGCACCACATTTCAAATGAGCTGTTTTTTCTCCTGTTAGTTTTCTTCACTATCCAGCTTTCATGACCATATATGGAAAGTGGAAATACAATATTATTATTCCGACTTTGAGACCATAATAAGATTATTGCATGGAAACAGTGGGACTGTTTCCATGCAAGTCCGTAACTGTCAGTTGGAAAAGGCTGTACTAAAGCATGGAATCTCATCTGACGTCTTGTTCAATTAAATTTGTCAGTGATCTGCATTTCTCTTTTCTTTCCACCCCCACCAACATGCTTCACTCATTCTTCAAATGCCTTGTTTGCTAAAGGTTAATCAGGAGTAATTTATTTTGGTTAGAGAGCACTGATCCATAGCAAGAACAGCAATACATGGATAGCTAAAAAGATCAGTGAGTGAGTTAAGATTGGAGAAATTGTAATCTGAAATGTTTGAATGTGTAAACATATGCAGAATATATTTCTGCACAGCTGAATCATTGCATCCTTTCTGCCTCCCTGATACCAAACAACAAATGTGAACTGAAAATATCAGTGGTAAAGTACAGGAGTCAAGGATTCCAAATTTAATTTATAGCATCTTCAGATCTGACAAGTCCACTCTTCTTTGCACCTATTTTATCTTACTTGTAGAATTAAAATGCATTGGGTAAAAAAGAAGAAGAGGAACGTAAAAATCAGAATAGCAAAGGTGTAGAGGAAGAGAGAGAGAGAGAGAAATGGAGGATGAGTTTGAAGAAAACTTTTCACTTAGACCCAATACAGATGGCCAAATTTGGGGTGGGGCTGATTTTAGGCTCCAGAGGACTGGGTGTCCATGCACACCCAGCCCTTCTAGCGGAGTCCATGTGCCATCTTGCCAGCACCCTGTCCACATGGAGCATGTGGCGATGATGTGTGGGCGTCTGTGTGCCCAAACAAGCAGTGGCATCAATGCGCACAAACGCCATTATGGCGCTTCTAAAAAGAAGCCGCTCTAGGTGGCTTCCTTTTAGGGCATGTGTCGGTGCCATGTTGAGGGGTTGGTGTGGCGCCGACGAGGGGCATAAATGGGCGCCATGGAGATGCCCATCTGTATTGCCCCTTAGCTTTTCAAGTGCATAGTACTGTCTCACTGCATCTCACCCCAAATAATATCATACAACACTTTACATTACACCAAGTGTACAGCAGAAATCAGTTCAAAATATAATTGGCAGAGGAGGAAAAGTTACTTGAGAGAGCCACAATTCACACCCCAATACTGCAAGCAGTTTTCCTTCTATACAGACCCATGGTAGATAGGCCTAAAAGGCTGGCATTCTGTGTGAGAATGTCCATAGGAAACTGTGTGGAGTTTTGGTGTGGAGATGTGGTACCAAGCTCAGTGCAATATAGGTCTGTGTGTAAGCTTTCCAGTCCATAAATGCATCTGAAGTAGTAGGCTCAAGTCTACGAAATCTAATACTACCAACCTTTATATTTCAGTTAGTCTAAAAGATGCTGCAATATCCCTTTGCATACTGATTTTCCAAACTAACACATCTGTTTCTTTGTCAGGTTAGATATAGGCAAAACCTGTACCATGGCTTTTCCAGATGACCTCAGACAGTGCCTTCCATGGTAAGATTCTTTGCATCCACATGCCAATGCATGGCCGTTGTTGTTTTGGAGGTAGCGGTTGTCTGTGGTGCAATGTAACATCGGCCTGTTCCAGACTGCCAAAATAAAGCTGCTTCGGGTCTCTTTGGAGGTATGCTAGTTAAATGACGCATGGGTCCTAAGAGTCCGGAGGTCGCACCAAGGCCACACTCCATTCCTAAGCACTGGAGCGCAGCTTTGGTGCAGCTTCCGGATTCTTAGGATGCATGCATCTTTTAAACAGCATACCTCCAAAGAGACCTGAAGCAGCTTTATTTTGGCAGTCTGTAACAGGCCTTAAGAAGGAAACCTGAGAGTTTTAGAAAAATTGCTCTAGAATGCATTGTTCTGATATTAGGATCTGTATTTCCTACACTGGCAGTTTTACCTATCCAATCTTCTGTCACGCAAGAACAATTCTCAGCACATTACTAAAACTGAATATATAGTTTGTCCCTGAGTTGCTCCAAAGGGGTTAGTTTCCTGGCAACATAAGCTCTCAACTCTCAGTTGCATAATCAATTTCTGCAAGATCTTAAACCTAAAGTTGTATCATAGACAAGAGGATTTCATGATGTAAATTTCTATTGACCCATTCTAAATTTAAAGCCATTTTTATAAATGTTATACGCAGAGAGAGTTAGCATGCTGAATGTCAGAGCATTATGCAAATACCCTGCAATAGCTTACCTTATGCCCAGAGCAATCTGAAGAAGCAGCAAGAGAAAGATGAAGATGTGTGACAGAATGGATAAGGATGAATTCACACCACAGAGAAACACATCACAAATGAAGAGAAATGAATCAGCCAGTAGGTGCATAGCTGAAAAGAACCACAGGTTACCACTTTCACTGACGACAGAAAACAAAGCAAAACATGGCTGCAAAACTGTAACAAGATGGACACTTTCTTTGGAATTTGGCGTACAAAATGGCCTAGCTGTTTCTTCCATTACATTATTTATGTAATAACTTTTAAGTATGATAAAACAAACAAACTAAAGAACCTTCATTTACCTTCACAATACTTCACATAACCCTAAAAGGCTTCCCAATGGTCAACTCAACATTTACAATAAAAGTGCAGGACAGGCCCAAGGATTTTGGGGGGTGAAGTGGGAATGACTAGTAACCTTGAGGGGAGAAAAGAAGTTAAATTGTAAGTAATGCATCAGGATATTTTTACAAACATATTTCCCTGTAGCTGTATGAACTGTCCAGCCCTCTATAAGAGCTGGTGAGATTTGCGACATTTGCTAGTTCGAGTCAGACACAACTCTAGGAGAGAAGAAGCAGCATTCTAACTGATTGCTTCCTATTTTATCTGGTGTGGGGAGCAGTAATATTTTTCCCAGTGTGCCAGGGACTGGAATCATATTTCTGCCTGTTGGCTATAAGTGTTTCTTTCCTAGAAACTTACCACAGATCAGAAGCCAATGACTTGTGGAACAGTAATGGTCTATGGACCATCACTTTGAGTAGACTGTCTTAGTCCCTACGTGTACGTCCTGTACAAAGGATAAGAGAGTATATTTGGGAACATGAGGAAGGACATGTATCTAATAATAAATGGCATTGATATTTCAGGGACAGTGAGAAATAGTACCACTGATAAAATTTTCAGGTACCACAGCAGATGTGAATAAATTTCCAGAGTAGCTAGAAGTGGCATCAGATGTCCAGGACATTTATCATTTTTGTATAGGCCACATATTGCCATATAAATGCAAATCAGCAACCTTAATAAGTTAAATGAAGCAAGTCAACCCTCCAATAACCAAGTCCTTTCTTTGGGAAAGGTCAGAGAGGGCTATATACCTGTAGAAACGTCAGAGAGGGCCAATGTACCTTATATAAACTTATACCTGGAGCAGTGAAACTTGGGCACTGGTGCAGGGAGACAATCAGGATGCTAGTGACGTCCGGATGCTGCACAGTGTTGGCGTCATAATGGCGGCCCCCTGTGTAGATGGGAGGCCGCCATGATGGTGGCATCTGTACAGACTAGAGTTCCTGAGCGTGCGGTTGGTGCACGCTCCCGAAGCCTAGAATGGATGCTGGCATGCCGCTTCCCGCCCGTTTGTACCGGGCCATAATATCATCTTAATAAATTATGGCCTTTAGGTCTTAAAAACAAAGCTCAGCAAAGAAGTGTTATGATTATTTCTTTCTAAAAATGGGCATTCAAGGCATTTCCCCCTTTAAAGGCTTTAATTTATTTTAAAGTATTCAGATTGTGTGATAAGGGAAAAATATTGGTTCAAAAGCAAGCAAAACAGGTAAGCTTTCAAGCCTATATTCAAATTCTACCTAAACTAGAGTTGACCTCATTTCCCAAAGGGAATTTACACATATGTTGGCTTACCATTCAGTAGTAGCATTCTTCTTATTGCTACATGTTGGAAAAGGTAGGCAGAAGTAAGCTTTCTATTACAATAGGAGACTATAATTGCACTAAGCAAGTAGTTTGTAGGGGTAAGAGGCATAAAAGGGACACTTTGTACATCCTTAAACCTTCCCAAGGGTAATTAAAGATAGCTGATACCTAATAAAAAATGACTCAAGGAAATAACTCAAAAAGTGTCCATACAGAGTTGAACTGACATAGGATTGCTAGTGAATTGTAAACATATGTGCATATGCAGGAATACTCAAATACATGCCATGCAACACAAAAAGATTCAATATACAAAAGTATTGCTCTGAACAGCAATCACACTACAAAATCAACAACAGGCAAAGAGTATTCCAGTGGCAGATGAGATGAGAGGAAAGCAAGAAATATAAAGCAGCTGAAGCAACAGCACAGATTGGATCAAAATCTATGCTAGGCTTGGATCTTCTAGGCCTTGAATCCACAAATCACCATTCTATAAATAAATCATAAACTAGAAATCTTTGAAGGCTCCCATGCCTCCAGTGAATAACCAGAGACTCACAGCTATGGTTTGCTTTAATTATTTATAACATCATCTCAAGTTCTCCAAGGAATTATAGGCGTCAAAGCCAGATATGCCACTCTTACATTTAAAAGACCTTTACAAAGGCTTGGTAAGTGGAGCTGTGAAATATGGAGCCTTAAAGAAATCTGAATAAAAGAGTTGTTTTCATTAGATGCAGCATAATTCTAGTAAATCAAATATTCTTTCCATTACAGACCAGATGGGAGAAGCTCCTGTTTGTTAATAATCGTGCTTAACTATTCTATCGTATTTCCTTGTTATCTCCTGCACCTTCACAACAGTCAGGATACATTAACATATCCCACTTTATACATTACTGAATCATTAGTTGGGAACAATGTTCAGGACAGGAGTGACTTACAAGATCAAGGGCAGCTGCCAAGATAGAAGCATCAGGGATTGTTCCTGGTTCGCAGCAGTTTAAGAGAAACTGAAAACGCTTCATGCCTTGCCGTATTGCACCCAGGTTCACAACATTCTTGGATTTGCTTCCCTCTTGGTTGGAAGCCAGGTGATCATCATATGTCTGGCAACCTTAAACAAGAATACAAAAGGGGGTTGTGGGAGAAAGGGGGAAGAGGAACCTCCAGCAAGAGATTAAACACAGAATGAACTCACAGAAGATTGTAGCGCATGTGGTTCCTAATTTCTGGCCCATCCATTTATCACCACTAAGCATAGCATAAGGGCAGAGGGGTGCATGTGGAACATCCTTGAATAAAGCAATATCAGTGTGAACCATCAGATGTAATGTTTCCATTTTCTTAGCAGTGGAGAAAATGAATGAGAGAGAATATTTACTGACATGCCACAGGAAAACAAATGTTCTTGAGTATCTGGACCCTTACTGTTTGAGTGATATAGTCCAGGACCCCCTGTGGATACCAAAATCCATGGATGCTCAAGTCTCACTATATACAGTGGTGTTGTAAAACGGTGTCCCTGATATAAAATCGCAAAATCAAGATTTAGTTTTGGGAATTTACATATTTTTAAGCCATGGAAACTTGAATCCATGGATAAAGAATCTGTGGATACTGAGGGCCAGCTCTATGTCTGAATTGTTTTGAAAGCACCAGACTGCACTATCTGAGATGGCTGCATCTTCAGTGAGTTAATCAGAAGGAAATATGGTTTAAAGGAACACAGCAACACAATTACTGCAGTCTAACAGTATATTTCAAAACTTGGAGGAGGTTTTCATAGCTTTGTTTCAGTGTCAAGAGCCAGTCCCCTTAAGTTAGTCATTACTAAGTCCCGTTAAACTGAATAAATCACAAGTAAGTTAGGTCCAATTATTTTCAGTCATAACTAACCTTAGTTGCATCACTGCCACTGGCTTTCCATATCCCTGTTCCCATGGTTTGGGTCCAGGTTACCTACAGTATTACCTCCTCCTATATAATCTTCCCCATACTCTCAGGTCTTCTAGGGGACATTTACATCAACAGGCCAGGACTAGACTGGCAACTGTCACCCAGAGGGCATTTTCATTGGCCACCCCTAGACTGTGGAATGACCTTCTGGGAGAGATTTGGCAGTTTATCATGCTAATTTTCTTTTTAAAGTATTAAAGATCTATCTCTTCCAGCATGCCTTCTCAAGTCAATTTTTTGCTATGAATTTTAAACTGGAATATTATAATTTTATGCTGCATGATTTTAATGTGCCGTATGTTTATGCGTTTTAACTTAATGTGTTAAAATGTGTTTTAATCTATGTTGTATCCCGCCTCTAGATTCAGTGTATGTAAGAGTTTTATAGGAAACGATCAGGCAGTTGGTGAAGACATTGATTCTGAAAATATTTATTTGGAATGAGTCAGTGGCTTTACTAGTGTGATCCAGGGGGGTGGGGACCCTGCTGGGTGACACTCCATAGTGGGGTGTCACCCAGGAGGGTGGTTCACCAGGAAACTGTCACTGCTACTGGGTGAGCAGCTTCACCCTAAACAGGTCCTCTGGAGACCATAGTGCCATCCTCCTTAGTACTGGCAGCTGCTGGGAGGTAGTGCCTTCAGGTTTCCTTCAGGACCAGAAAGCTTTTCTGATGGTGGTGGGCTTTGCCAAGGCTTTCAGGATCTGGCATGGACTCTGATAACTTTTCCAGGTGTGTGTGTGGGGAGTAATTTGGAGCGCAGTGCTGCAGCGCGCGCACACACACACACACACCGCAGAGGTCTGGGTGGCCAGGCCAGAGGGGAGGGCAAGGCAGTCCCCCTCCCTACCAGGTGACACCAATCTTAGCAACACCACTGGGATGAGTCCTGATGATTGAAATAGAACTTATTCTCCAATAATTGTGCTGATTCCAGCATAGTCTGCAGAATCCAGACCTTCTGTCAGTTAATTACTAGAAGATAATTCATCTCAAAGATGGATATGAAGAGAAATGCTGGTTGTGTGCATGGCTGACAGACTGTAAAGGGAAAGTGTTTTGGAATATGCAAAACTGAACGTTGTATTTTCAGGTGAGGGGACACAATGTCGTGAAGACTGGAACCATTTTTGTGCATGTGCTATTAACTCAATAGTGTTAGAAACATTTGCTTGTAGTGTTAGATTGAGGGAGCAAATATTCTCCATTTTAAACAGTATTATTTGTTGATTGTCATAAATGATATGCTGAAGACAAAAGACTGCTCTTCACTAAACCTTACTGGCTGAATTCTTGAGTGTTATGCTGCTTTATATGAACTATGGTGCAGTAAAGGGAAGAAAAGGTAAAAGATTATATAAGGTATATTCCTAGATAGTCACTGAGTAAGGGTCTATGAAAACTAATAAGACCTTCTAACCAGGGCCCATTAGAATAGGGAAAGGGTAGTTGCTTTCTAGAAAAATCATCCACTGAGTCTTAAACATTTTCATAGAATGAATATAAAGGCTTGAACAAAACTACCCTTTCATTAAAAATGAATAAATTTGCTTCGGTTTAAAAAGTGATAAATTCCCATTCAGTTTTAATAACCATATTTCCAGTAAAAATGATAGCAATTAAATTTTGAAGTTCATATGCGTGTCTTAAAACTCAAACTTAAAATTTGAGCTTGGTAACAAATTTTCAAACCATGTCCCGTGATCATGCATGAAATTAACAGAGGAGTCCAAATAATAAAGCAATGTGTTACCACAAAGCCCATAAACAATAATGGCCTTCATATAATTCATTAAAAATAATTATGGCCTGCTACAGACTGCCAAAATAAAGCCGCTTTGGGTCTCTTTGGAGGTATGCTGTTTAAATGATGCATGCATCCTAAGAATCCGGAAGCTGCACCAAAGCTGCACTCCAGTGCTTAGGAATGGAGTCTGGCTTTGGTGCGACCTCTGGACTCTTAGGACCCATGCATCATTTAAACAGCACACCTCCAAAGAGACCCAAAGCAGCTTTATTTTGGCAGTCTGTAACAGGCCTATAGGAACTTCCCAATTAGCTGGTTATAACTGCATTGGGTATTGTTTACAAAATGGGGTGAACTAAAGAGTCAAATATTCACTTGGCACATTGAACTCAGAAAGAGCACAACTACTTATGTTAAAACATCATCCAAAAGGTATAGTCACTGGACATTATTTGGTGCATTACACCTTTATATATAGAAATGCATTCCATGATGAAGCAATGGATAAAGGATGCAGTAACATTATTTCCATCTTTGACAATGTAATATGTAATGTCAGATCATGTACAGTGTCATGAAAAAATACAAAGAGAACAAAATTCATTGAGATAGGATGCTGCGTTTCTTTTTCTGTACAAAAATAGGAGAATGTCAAGATGCAAGGTTGTTTCCTTGGAAACTGGGAGCTCACATCTGCAACTGGATGGCTCTGAAGTACTTGAAAACATATAATTCATATATAATATATATATGAAAAACACACTTTCTCCCAGATGCCTCTGCTTCAAGAAAGAACAGATATATCTCAAGTATTAAAATGTTGTTATGAATTTTGTTGAGAATGCAAGACAACATCTCTAAGAAATGGCATGAAGACACAAGACAAATAAACACAGAAGAAAAGAGATAATTAAAACACATTTTATACAGGGTTTTCCATTTCATCAGTGCTGAACTTTACAGAAAAAAATGATAGATGATCAAGAATGGGGAATAAAAACGGGCGATCATATCCACAGAGTGAAATTAAATATTAACACAGTATGTTTGAAACCAGAGATCTGCTTTCAAATTATTTCATTTTATCCCAAGTGGTGAATTTTATTTTTGGAAATCCAAATGCATATTTAAATTTAATTTATTGGTTCATATTTGCTTTTCCTTCTTGGGTTTAATTCTGCTGAAATCAAAGTGGCAAAGGGAGAAACGGAGAAAGAAATGGCTACAAGTGAATCAAGCGAGAGAATGAGACTGAGAAGAAATAATGAAAAACCTGTTTTAAAGAGATAAAGGCTAAATTAAAGGAGGAAGGTAACCAAATAAAAAGATAGATAGATGAATAAATAAATGTAAGCAATGGAGAGGGAAAAATTCAAAGGACTGAAGAAACAGAACCCTGACTTCTAACCATCTTTTTCTTCTGTGTGATGAAGCTTGGATGGATGTCTTCGGCAGGTGCGCCATTTACCAAGACGCTTGAAGAAATTCTCCTCTTCATCACGCCCATTCTCCAGGCCACTTCCTGGCCCCCCTTCTGACAGCTTCACTGCACTAGTAAACTTCACCTACATAAAAGAGATTTAGTTATCCATTTATAATGCACCCTCTTTCAGGGCCTTCTGATGTTGGCTGAAGAAAAATCTGTGTAAAAGCAAACAAGCTGTGGTTTTTCTGTGTTTGTTGTTTAATTGTGTTTTCATCTTTCCTGAGAAAATAGTCCTCCACCTTAAATGTCCTACATTTTGGGCTGAGTTTTGTCCTGCAGTTGTCCTACAGTTTGGTCTCGAATTTGTCCTACATTTTGTCCCTGGTAATAGTGGACAATTATGGCAACCCTATACACCAACACCTGTTCTTTACTGTGATTCATAAAGTAAATTAGCCACCAAGGAAATAAAGACTAACAATGGACAAAGAAAGCCAACTAGAGCTAACTGATGGTGATCTTCTGCAGCTTTTCCTGATGGTTGGTTGATGACATTTCACATTCTCATTGGGTACGGTCAGACTGCTTTAAAAAAGTGGGTTACTTTTGTTTAGGCTGATCCCAGTTCAGCTTTTTAAGACCTGTGGCTTTACAAGGTGGTACCTTAAAGATAGCACTGGCAGGGAACAAGGTGTGAGTAACAACTTCTAGCAACTCTATTCTTTTGCACCAAACAATTTTCCTACCCTACTTAGGCCATTATTGATACGTCTGAGCTCCTTACTTACCTCACTACAATCTTTTGGCCAAAGCCTTGGTTATGCTGCTGCAAGACCCTTAAAAACCCATCCTCTCCCTGAATCAGGAGCAATAAGGCCAAATGATGTGCAGCCTTGTTGCTGAATCTGGGGAGATAGGGCCACATAACACATGGCCTTATCTGCTCCAGATTCAGGATACACTCTTATTTTATTTTTTTTAGTTTGTGCTTCTGCTGTTTGCATCACCTCCACTGACCCCTCTACCAGTGCTGCTGCCACTGCTATCACCTGTTGCTTTTTGGGTTCACCACTCCCATTGACCTCTCTGCCAGCTCTGCTAAATGAGATGCCCGGATTACATGGTGGTTACTACATTTGTCCCCGAGCAATGGGTGCTCCAACAGAGGGAGGAGGAGGGAAACCGTTCAGGCCAGGAAAGGCCCCAGGATTTGAAGGTAAGGCAAGAGTGGTGGAAGGGGGAGCAGTGGTAGCAGTGATGGTGGGGAAAGCGAGGGGAGAAATAGTGGTGGACCAAAATTCTGCAGGGACAGTCAGGTAGAGAAGACAATCTAGCCAATGTCCCTGCGGAGAAAAGGGTACTCAGATTGGTTCTGAAGTGGGTGCAGGGGAAGGAAGGGAAGAGGTCCATTCAGACTTTTGCCCCTAGTGTAGCCCCAAGTCTTTAGACTCTAAGAATTTTACCCCAACTTGTTATTTTCATTTTTTTTATAGGACTGGAACATTAATATACTTAAGACCCATGCCTAATCTCACACCTCATCTCCCTGTTGGTCTGTTACCTTGGAACTCTGCCGGATAAAAGAGAGACGGTCCACAGAGCTGATATCTAGAAGGTCTTCTACACCATCTGCCAGCCCAGAAAGGGATGAGCGTTTCAGCCAATTTCCTGTATAAAGAAAGAAAGGGAAAAGGCAAGTCGTGTCTTGTAGAAGATTTCATATAGACGGTATCAGCTTGTTCCCTGCTGCTTCAGAGACTAGAACAAGAACCAATGAGTTCAAATTACAAGAAAATAAATTCCACTGAAACATTAAGAACATCTTCATTGTAAGAATTCTTCAATGGTGGACTCTTCTTTGGTGGTCTTGGAAGTTGGATGGGCATCTTTCAGAAGTGCTTTAGTTGTGTATTCCTGCATGGCTGGGGATTGGAATAGATGGTTGTTGCACTGCCTTCTAACTCTATAATTATGTGATTCTGTCCCTGAAGCTACTCGCAATAGATATGAATCTCTTAATAGTATGAGGAAACTATGGAGATTATCACATTGCATTTAAGGCCCCTTATGGCACACGAACCCAAAATTCTGTAACTCACATTTATATATATATATATATATATATATATATATATATGCAAAAGGGAAAACATGATGGAAAAAGGATGGTAATCAATGCAGGTAATTGAAAAGGTTGGTAATGAATGCAGAAGAAGACTATTACAGGGCGTACCCTCTTATCTGATTGGTTAGGAACTCGGCCACTATCAGAAAGTGGAATCACTTGAAAAAGTGGAGACCGGGTTTTTTTAAGCCTGCAAATGCTTTTAGCCACCCCCAAAAATATGTAACACATTACACATCACCACACTGTTTCCATAGGCAAGGCTTGGAACCAGGCACAGCTGGGTGAGCAATTCCAAGCAAGCCTTTTAGACAAGAAAAACTGGCAAAACAATGAACCCTTCATCAAATTAATGGAATTTGCAAGCATCAAAAGAGCTAGTCATCAAAAAAGTAAGGCTTTGAAATGCAGGGGCTTTCTGTATATACATATGTCTACTCAGATTGTGTGTGTGTGTATGTATAATTATCACAGTCTGAGCACAATGTTTATCTGTGTGTGCACATGCATGAAAAAATGGAAAGTTGTTTGATAATTCAAGAAAGCAACATACTTTTACCTAAGGGAAGTTTAAGTTTCTTTCGGAGAGAGATCCGCCTGGAACGAGAACGGGAACGCCTCTCAGTTGTTGTCCCAGAGTGTGCTGTTGTGCATTCAGAGGTATCTGGTTCAGACTGGCTGCTGGTATCACTTGCGGCACTCTGTGATTTGAACATCTTCCGCCAGAAATCTTTGCGGCCTAGGGCTGCTCCTTGCATTTGTTCATCACTGTGGGACAAGAGATTACATGGTTGCTTACATGAACATTCCCAGGATTGGGGGGTGGGGAATATGAGAATACTTTACTTTTCTAGCTTTGCCCTGCTCTTAGGCAATTAAGGAACCACATGATTAAAAAAATGGCTTGTTTGTTCAGGTCTAAATTTGATTTGCCAGTTTTAAATAGGCTGGTGAGGGACAACATTTTTTATTGTAGTAATAATAAAATATTTAGCATTTATTTAGCATTCTGAATATCCAAAAACATTAAATATGTGATCTTGAAAACTATACAGCAATCTCTATGCAGCAGGCTAATATATTTCACTTATTCCACAGGTAGGGATCAGCAAAGATATTAAATGAGTCCCCCCCCCCGATTGCTTAGAATGACATGTAGCAGGAAGAGCACAGGCTTCTGGGACCTGCTTTGTTTTTAACAGCTTTATCATGGTCCATCAACCAAAGCCAGATGCAAAATAGTGGCTGGAGGAATGGGGCCAATCCCTTCCACACCCAACAATCTCTATATGGTAAAACTCTACAACTGGGTTACTTGATCAGGCATTCTGAGACAAACTCTCAAACAGAGCTTCTCCTTATGAAGCATCAGCACAATTTATGCTCATGTAGGTGAGGGTTATGAGATATATTCATGGGCTATATCTGTGAAGAGAACCAGCATGACATAGTGCAGTGGTGGCGAACCTATGGCATGCGTACCAGAGATGGAACTCAGAGCCTTCTCTGTGGGCATGCATGCTGTCGCCCCAGCACAGAATTTGCCAGAGTTCATTACTAGAAAGCCAGAGGGATGTGGCACTTTGCAATAAATAAGTGGGGTTTGGGTTGTAGTTTGGGAACTCAGTCTGCAAAAGGTTGACCATCACTGACATAGTGGTTTGAATGTGAATGAACCCTTGAACAAATCTTCAAGTCAGAAATGAATTGAAGGCAGACAGTAACAACAATATCCATGAAGGCCAGTAGGTGCCAAGGTAATGACCAGAATCATCATTATGATCAAGGTATTGATCACCTGATTTCTTGGGAAATTTGGATAGATGTTAGAACTCCAACAAATATTTACTTACTGCTCTGGAGTCTGCATTGGGCGGCTTGAGATATAACTACGGCATTCATCAGGAGCAGAAGAAGGCTGTCCTTTGTCAATAACAACACTTCCCACTTCAGATCTATGCAAACAAAACAATCAGTCAGAGGAATAGTAGCCTATCTGTTTCTACAAGCCTTTTTGGATAACCAGTTCATTATTTCCATAACAAAGAGAAAGAGAGAGAGACAGAGAAATGGATCAATGTTTGCATTCTTTCCCTGTTACAAATCTAACGTGAGAGAGAACTGATACTGAGATGCGGAGAAGACTCTAAATAGCCAGTTTATTTAAGAATAAGTTATTTACATAATAAGTTATTATGTTTTATCACTATTTATGAATTCATATATACAGGTCTGAAACCTGCACAGAGCCACACACAGAACCTTCTAGACCTGAGTCACTTTTAGTGGAAATTTCAAACCTCATGTTCCATCACAAAGAATAAAAACAACCTCCTTCCGTTTAATGGAAAGACAATAGAAAGAGGAGAAGCAGCTGTGTGTCTTGAGTTCATAGCTGACCTTTAAAAAAAATGCAGATAAGCAGCCTGTTCTTTGTAGTCTCAATGATTCACACATATGGGTACCAGACAGAAACAGAGATAGATAATATGGTCACAGACCAGCATAAGAACAGCAAAATGCAGCATGCAAAATAAAATCAAAAATTCACAAAAGAAGTTAAAATATGTACCTAAGAAATACAGATAAACATCTATTAGAGGACAGAACCCATCTAATGACAAAGCCCAAGTTGAAATTCAATTACTAATCTGTGGTACAAGTCACCTGTTGGATTTTAATGGCTGCTGCACAAAATTTAGCTACTTTATGTGTTATAGTAGGATTAGTGTCCGAAGGCAGCAAAGAAACAAAAGACTGTTCTGAGCATCCTGGATGTTTATGGTGTATCAGCAAAATAAGATCAATACATAGGTCTTTATGGCATAGATGCTAAAAAGTACATGTTCCACTGATTCTATGTGACCAGAATGACAGGGGCAAGTGAAGGTGTTATGTTGTTTAGGCACTTCTGGATGTTTTTATTGTTTCTGTTGCTTCAATCTCTTATGTAAGCTGAGCAGTTAAACACTACGGGTGCAACTCTTACTTGGGTCTAGCTTAGACTGGTGCTTTTTGGGGCCATCTTAGATCAAACTGGGTACTCATTTTAGCGACATCAGAAGGATCCAAGGCTGAGTTGTCCCTATGCCCATGGCTGGTATTGAACTCACAATCTTGTGGTTTGTGAGTGAGTGGCTGCAGTACAGGCATTTAACCACTATGCCACCAGATTATATCTAGTGCTATTGCTCTCATGGAGACTGAGAAGAAACTGAGAAAAGTAGCTTTGGCATGCCTGTGTGATGTCACTGGGGGGGGGGGGGGAGGATCCTGCCAAAGGCTACTCAAATCTTGAAGCTTTTGTGTGTAGTCCTGCACAGATGTCAGACAATGTATGGGTCACAAAAACTACAAAGAAGACTCCAGGATCCCTGCATTTTTGCCTTGTGGACATACTACACATATCTGAATAGTCTTTCAGATGAATAACCTATGTGCACTGCTTAAGTTTACTTCTGCCCCATACAATTCACTGAGTTTCAAACATACTCTACAGTACTGTCTATTGGATCTCAACATATGGACAATGTAATACTTCTTTGGAATTCTGTTATGATCCTTTTCATCATCTAGGATTCCCTTATTCCTGCCTTGTGGACATATTATACATATCAGAATAGGTTTTCAGATGAATAACCTGTGTTTAACACAGACCAAATAGTGCTAATATTCTTTATCTTCTTATCAAAGATAGGTAAAGAGTGTGTTGTTTGGTATGGCACATTTGCATTTAGGGCAAGCCTTGCTTTACGGCTTCATTTAATAATCTCTCAGCTTTTCCTACTTCAAATACAAACCTTTTGCTGCCGGATGGTTTGGGTTCATGCTCAGTAGTTTCCTCTGTTCTTCTCCCTGGTGCCAACTTCTCAGCACTGTCCAAAAGGGCACTGAGAGCTACTCTTCTAAAGACATTCCCATGAGCCTCCTTGATAAATTGAACAAGTTGTCGGATGTCACAGTACAATCCCTAAAGAATGTAGAATATTATAAAAGAAAGAAAGAAAGAAAAGACCAGTTGAGTGACCAATGTATTATGGTTATTGTTGCAGTGTAACCAGGGCAAGTAGAGTCTCATCACCAGGATTTTTTGTTGTTGTTATTAGCAGTGATGTAAAGATTTGGTTTCAAATGGAGAATTAAGACTCATTACCTTTAGAAAAGACAATCTCCTGGAGGCCCTAAGGACTAGCAGAAGTGGTTTGTTGGTATAGACCAACGAAGCTGCCTATACTTTTAGACTTACATTGAGGGTGTGACACTAGGAAGTGCCAAGATGGCACACTACTTGCAAGAATGACAGTGGTAAGGCTGGCTGGAGCATGCTGGCCACTGTTATCCCCCAGAACTAACTTTTTCAAGCGCTGGACTACCTGCAACTTCAAATTTATCATTACACTTCCACACGATAAAGGAGATCTAAAAACTATGTAATTCTTTGATCATGCCTTTGTAAACTAAATCACCCCATGTTCTGATCTGGAACTGCTTGAAATTCCAGGCATCAGCAAGCCTTCATTTAGTACTCAATCCTGTTGGTAACTGGTGCAGCACATGGTCTATAGCAGACAAGCATCACAGTCCTTTTGGGGTCCAGCATCCCTTCATAGCCACTGGTAGAACTCTAAGCAACTAATTTTACCCAGACTGTCCTATGGCTGGCTAAACTTGACCCCTGGCTGGAGCGCACCCTCAGGGTAAGATGAATGGAAGACAGTTTTCCAAGGGTTATATACTGCAAAAGCAAAGAAAAGAAATTAAAACATGCAAGCATGACCCATTTAATCCCAGAGGTCCAAGCAGAGCTCAAGAAAGGAAGAGACACTAGAGACCACATTGCAAAGATACAATGGATAATGGAGTGAACCAGAGAATTCCAAAAGAAAATTAGCATATGCTTTATAGACTGTAGCAAAGCCTTTGACTGCATAGATCATGAAAGGCTATGGAACGCCCTTAAAGACATGGGAGTGCCAAAACATCTGATAGTACTAATGAGGAATCTGTACTCAGGACAAGAGGCTACTGTCAGAACAGAACACAGAAAAGCAGAATGGTTCCCAATTGGCCAAAGGGACAGACAAGGCTGTATCCTTTCACCCTATCTGTTCAACTTGTATGCAGAACTTATAAAAGCAGGCCTGGACACAGAAGAAGGAGGGAAAAGAGGAGGAAGGAATATCAACAATCTAAGATACCTAGAGGACACCATAGTACTAGCAGAAAACCTCACAGACCTAGAACATTTCCTAAGGAAGATCAAGGAAGAAAACGCAAAGGCAGGCCTACTGTTGAACATAAAGAAAACCAAAATAATGACCATGGAGAATCTACACAAATTTAACCTAGACAATGAGGAATAGAAATAGTAAAAGAATTCTCATACCTGGGATCAAACACTGATAGGAACAGAGTCTGCAACCAAAAAATCAGAAGAAGATTAAGAATGGGGAGAGCAGCTATGAAAGAACTAGAAAAGATTCTAAAATGCAAAGATATACAACTCAGCATAAAAGTTAGAATCACTAGAATCACAAACCATTGTATTTCCTATTACCATGTATGGATGCAAGAGCTGGACAGTTAAGAAAGAAGATAGGAAGAGATAGGAAGATAGGAATTCATTTGAGATGTGGTGCTAGAGAAGAGTGTTGAGGATCCCGTGGATAGTCAAAAGGACAAACAAATGGGTCCTAGAGCAGATCAAGCTAGAAATCTTCCTGAAAGCCAAGATGACAAACCTGAGGCTGTCGTACTTCGGACACATCTTGAAAAGGCAGAACTCATTGGAAAAAACAATAATGCTAAGAAAGGTGGAGGGAAGTAGAAAGAGAGGAAGGCCGCATGCCAGATGCATGGACTCTATTAAGGAGGTCATGGGTATAGGTTTGCAGGAATAAAGCAGGAAGATGATTCATCCATAGGTTCACCATGGATTGAGATCAACTTAAGAACAGTTAATGACAACAACAAATAACCTAGCTCCACCCCAACAGCAACGAGAACTATGCAAGCAGCTAGTTTGCTCCCCTGCTCCAGCCCCAGCTGCATATAATTTTTGCAGCCTTAAATTTTCAAGTTAATGCAAAGCTATTTAGCAAAGCCCACTTGATACAAATTAACCTTTCCTATGCAACTCGACAGCTGTTAACATATGACCATATGTTAACAAAGACATCTGTTTGGTGGCAGAGGCCAAACTCTTTATTTCTCAAGTGTCACTAATGTGATGTTAATATTACTTCTATCGCCATGAATAAGGAGTTTATCACACAGGAGGAAAAGCGCCCAAATCCTGTGGATAAATGGGGTTTAAATCTTGGGAATATCCTGCAAGAGTGGGATTATTTTCAGATATGTTGGGCAATTTTGACATTAAAGCGACATTAACCTGTGTAGAAAGCCACAAAATCACACTGCTTTTTAACTTTGGATTTTCCCAAAATTAAAAAGCGGTGTGATTTTTTGGCTTTCTGCATGGGTTAATGTCACGTTAATGCTCAAGTCACGTATCGTCATCTGAAAATAATCCCACTCTTGCATAATTTAAACCCCATTTATCCATGAGATTTGGGCGCATCCCTCCCTTGTGATAAATTTCTGAGATGCTCACAAACAGGAAGTGGATTTGATCAAGAAATGTGTGTGTCAGAATTTATCTCAGATTGCTCTGAAGGAGAATTTCCAAAAGCATCCATCTTGCACACAAGGAAAGGACTTTTTCAGGTCAATTCATTGTCCAGATAGGAATCCAGACATACTGCATGAGAGAATTTTTCTGTTTGATGATCTTTTGAGCTACACTGTAGATTTCCAAACGCATATGGCAGCAAAATTTTACACTAAGGAAAATGGCAAAACAAGTCTGGTGAGAATTTGAACACATGAAAACTGTATCAATAGGGCATATAATGTTCTTCAAGCAAATGCATGATGTGTATATTTGCCTTATAAATGTGTGTCTAGCAAATGTCATGCTCTCGTATGTCGATAGTAAATGTCCATGCCAGTAGTGTATGATAAACTGAAATGAATGATGCCAGTATGACAGGACGTACATAGAATTAAGCATGCAAAGGTTGTCCATACCAGATTCTCAGGACTATGGAGCTCATGTGTAGTAGAGGCACAGCGGGTGATCAAGGATTTGAACATTGCACTGACAATAATACCTTCCACGCTTTGGGCTGTAGACTTGTTGTCCATTGTGGTGAAGTTATTTCCAAAACCAGCCTTGTCTGCAAAATGCAAATGTGAAAGGGTCAAATTGTACTATCAAGACGAGAATTACTTCACATGCCTCAGTAATACCTCTGAAGCCAGCATCTCCCATGCTTGGCTGCGATGCCCTTCCTCTAAGGGAAAAGTGGGACACTTATAAGGATAGACTATACTTACTGTCAGTAACTGGCTCCATACAGAATCCTAGTAAGGCATGTAAAAAATCGACCACATTGTTGAGTGAATCTTTGTTTACATAGTCTCTCATGGTTTGGCGGAACTGCATCTTATCCAACTTGTACAACTTTGTGAGGCAGTTCTGGGCCTATAGAGAGATATTAAGAACCATCAATGAACCCACTGTCAAACTGCTGACTTGTCACCTTTTTAAAAAGCCATTGTCTGGAGCATTCCAATACATTCCAGTACAACAGAGTGGACCTTGTTCACTCCCGTCCTCCACTGTGGTATGCTGCAAAAGCAGATGATATTCCAGACTCCACATTGTTATTGATGATGGGTATGGAAGATCTTCTTTTCAGTAAAAGGAGTTGGAATAAATCAGGAGAGGCAAAGTGTGGGCTGTGTGCTGCATGTGGCATTTGGGACCCAAAGTATGGCCCCAGAAACCTCCATATCTTTTGTAAACTGTGCTAATTTTCAGGCAATTTTTACCCCCAAAATGGCCAAATGAACCTCAAACTGGCTGTAAATGTGACAGTTTAGTTCCTTCACCCAAAGCTCTGCACCACTGAAAAAAAAGCTGAAAACTGGCAAAATGGTGATGAAAAGTGATGTGATGTCACATCCAGTGCATCCTCCCCCTGCAGTTGCCAATCCCTGAAGTAGATCGACGTTGTGCGGCCTCAAGATTGAGGGGCTCTAGAAAAACTAGATTTAAAAAGAGAGGGATGTGAGCATCAACATCCATTCGTTCACTCTTTTGAACTGCCGTACCTGATGTCTCAGGCGATCTCCAGAGAGTCCTCGGTGACCTTCTCCACAGCCATAGGCACAGCCCAAAGACTTCACAATTTTTATCAGCATTGTCAAAGCCAACCTATGGGTGCTTACTGGAGTACTTTCCTCCTTCAAGTTCCATATTTTAGGAAAGGGGGAAAGAGAATTAAGGACAGTTACCCATGAAACTGCAGCAAGCAATTCAGAGGATTTCTTTCTATACATTTCCCCTCAGTTTCTTTTTCTTTTTTGTATGTCGAAACAATGCACTTGGCAGAGAATAAACAAGGTTTTCTAGGGAAAAGGGGAAGCATGCGGTTTTATTCCTCCAAGCTTAAAATCTATTTTTAAAACCACTTCTATGGTTTAATGCATGTGATATCAGTCATAGGTCACTTTGTATACATCTATGTTGAAAAAAAAACCCATACTTATTAGAACAATAGTAGTACTGTAGTTAGAAGAATTAACATGACAACTGCCCCAACTCATCAGTGGTACAAATCTATTTGCCCACTCAGTTTGATATTTAATAAATTTTACACAGGAATATTTTTCTTGAAATGATTTTATTAAACTTAATAGAATTTTTAGAGGCAGAGCTCAACATGGACAAAAACAGTTACAGTCGCTCCTCTGTTTGTGCAGCCTTGGAATTCACACCCCCATGGCTTATGTGCGAGTGGCAAATGGAGGGGGAACATAATGGGGCATGTGTCTGCAGCACACACCTGCGTGCACCTGTGGGCACACACCACCATTCAAGCCTATGCTTGAATATTGGTCAGTTTCCATTTTTGCCGGGGGGTGGGTGGGTACGGAACGGATCCCCTGCGAAAACAGAGGGCTGACTGTATATGGTTTTAAGAGTTGGGAGTTGAGAGTTAAACAAAGAAATACTGAAAGAGCAGTGGTCTCCCAGGGCAGCCACTCTCACTACTTTTTGCAGCCTTGATACAACTTTTGTAACTAGTCCTCTCTCTGTACAATACTTCTTGAAATGTCATGGTTGATTCATGTAAATATTCAAAGTGCACAAAATATGACCATGAGGCATTCAGTCCATTAATTCTTAAATTGATAGGTAGTCAGAAAAAACAGCACCATCTCTCAAAGATAATATATAAAATAATAGCTAGTGTGTTATGTAACCCAGGCTACCATCCTTCTAGTGACTAGTGTAAGTTGCACTATGTATATGGACTGATTATTTATTTATTTTATTTTATAATGTACAGTGGTTGTATCCAACTGATAAGCAGAGTTGTGCATTTGGAACAATTGTGTATGCAACAGTGCACTGAAGTACACACAGTAGCATACTTTGCACATTGTGCATTGCAATTGTGCAATGGGTTGTCAGGCATGTGCCTTGCCTATTTATCTACACAGCTTGTAGTACATTGGTATGCGATATAGGGGTTGTGTAATATTAATCCACTGTGGATATTTATGCTACACTGGAAGGACATAGGATCTCAGCCCGAAGGTATTTCTTCATGGGTACAGGTAAATTCAAATCTGTGCAATCAAACTGAATTGTCTGAAAATAATTCAGAAGCAAGGGAAGTGCACTGGTAACTGCTAGAGCCCCATAGTCAAGCCCAAGCGGAGTGACAACCTTATCTCAAAATTTCTGTTTTCTATTTAGTTATAACCTTCCCATGGAGCCCTAGTTTTTTCTCATGGGGAAAGCAACTTCTCCTCAGAGAAGTACATGGCTATCATGCATCTCAGTAATATCTTCTTTTCCTATCAACAGCAATCCTAGGCTGGTAGCCTATTTGAGCCTAAGGTTTAGTGCTGCCAAGGGGGCTCCCCTGGTCACCACCAGTTGCTGCCACTTAGAGCTCCTCAGCCCCTTCCCCAGATGTGCTCCCTGGCTTTAGCACTGGCAATGAGTAAGCAAGTCTTGGAACTAGACTAGAGCAGTTACTTATGGAAATGAAATACAGGCTACACATACCCCTATAGTTGCTGGTAACTGAATTGCAGGGGAAATAAGTTTTATTCCGCAAACTCTCTTTTTTCTAGCAAACTCATTCTAGTTGGAGGAAAACAGCAGCAAATCAGAAAAACCAAGGTCTTCTGGATATTTTGCTATTCATGGTTTTACTCAAGGTGAAGTCGAAGGCTTTTACTCAAGGTTTTACTCAAGGCTTAATGGCTGCATCAGGAAATGCTGTCAGGCTTCCTAAATGAGTGCTGCACTGAGCAAATCTAAACTTATTGTCATATATTTAAATGCAAAAGTACAAAATGGTTGTAGTGGTCTTTAAAGTCTCAAACAGAAGTCATTGATGCATATTCAAGAATTCTCACACAGCTCACAAACCTGCTGGAGCACCGGGACATAAACTGCTGAAGAGAGAACCTGAATTGGATTCTGGCATTTTGAAGCAATGGCAGTGTACCACAGCAAGAATCTTGGATTAGAATTTTAAACATTGCACCTGAATACACCCATGGGCATGGGCAAATCACACCAGAAAGGATTTAGCCACATAAATACTGTTCAGAATATAGAGATAATTCACAATACATATGTATAAAAGCACGGTTTGGCATACCTTAACATGAATAGCTTTTACACAGGAAGCTCAAAATACCTTGTCTTCCTTTTTGTCGTTCTTTTCATAAGGTCTTCCTCCACCTTCTCCTCCACCGCCATCTCCACCGCCTCCATCTCCTCCAGCACCACCACCTCCACTGCTGCTGTTGCCGCCGCCGCAACCACCTCCTCCTCCTTCACCGCTACCATCTCCAGCTCCACTGACTGGAGCCGCCCCAAATGCAGATGCTGAACTACTCAAAGCCCCCTTGAGTTGAAAGGAAGTCTCACTTTGTCTCTTTTCAGTAGACTCATTCTCTTTATTCTCACTTTTCCTTCTGGTCTTCTCCACACAGGGCACCACCCCAAGCTGAAGCAGGCATTCCACAATATTGAGGGCCACATCACAGATTCGGGAGCTGATGTCATGGTTCAGGACCAAATAAACAGCTTTGAGAACCACCTGGATTGGGGGGGGGGGGAATAAAAAGGAAGATGCTGATTGTTTTCTTGCTAATTTACAACCTGCAAAATCCTGACTACATTGCTCTTGGCAATGTATATTTGCCTTACACTTATAAAAGTGAATTGCACATTTTAATGCACTGGACAAACTTTGACACAGATGGTATGTTACACCAAAGTGACTTATGGTGTGCATGAAAGTCTGTGAACTGAATTGGCTATGGATGGGGATATGTACAACTTGTACAAACCTTGCTGAGCCTGTCACTACCTTGACCCAAGGCTCATTCAATGCGGTTTTCTAAAAGAATCACATTTGCATCAACTAGAACTCCACTTATCATTAAAAAAAATAAGATACTAACATAACTGCAGCAGTTATTCAAAGAGTGCTGTATGATCAAATGCTTGGATAGCCTCAAGGACTTACAGTCATCAATCTCTCAGGTACTCTGAGATTTTGAATTAACTCCCATATACTTTCTGCACTGTGAAAATAGGAGAGACCCGAAGCCTCTAAAACAGGGGTGGGCAACTGCAGGGGAAGGCTAGGGGACTGCATTAGCCCCCTACAAGACCTTAGAGGGCTGCAAATGATGTTTCAAATAATAATTTGAAGGGTGTGAGGGCATTTTCACCATGTCTTGGACTTCAAAAAGGCATTTCCTGGCCTTAAATTGCCACCCTGGAACAACATGTAAAATGGGATGGAAATGCTTATCAAGCTTCCTAGTGAACATGTTGGAGCATTTCAGGGATATATAGATATAGATATAGAGTGTGTGTGTGTGTGTGTGTGTGTGTGTGTATTTGATCCCTGAGGAGTCAGAGGGGGGCTCAAGGGGGCTCTAAATGTGGTGTAAATGTTCTCCACAGTCCATTTGGGAGCATTCTGGAGCAAAAATGCTTTAAAAAATATTTTTGACCCATGGGGTCACAAAAACAGCCCTGAGAGGCTGCGTGCAGCCCATGGGATACACTTTTCCCATCCCTGCTCTACAATTAATACTTTCTAATTTATGGCAATATAGGCATAAAACAGACACACATTTTACATTTCATCAAGGACAGACAAAAATTCCCTCTCATACAACAGTCACATCTTTTAGCTCTAGATTTTTGTCCTTTGTCATACAGCAAGCCTCCCAGTGAGAACCAGCAGCTTATTTTGGCACCTCCTTCAAATTTAATGAAGGACAAATTTTGTATTCAAAGGCAGCAACAATAAAGAAGCTTTTCAAAATGGCAATTATTTCAGAGGGGGGCCATCACGTTGGAAAGCAATTAATTGTAATCTGAATGTTATAGCTTACACTTTGAAGATAGCTGAGAAACAGGAGGAAGGACTTTTTGAGCACCATTTTTTTTAACCTGGCCCATACTAAAGACATGAGGTGAACAACAGAAACTCGTTGTTTGAAAATAAAAACAGACATGGGCTACATAATAAAACATGCAACTACAACATTAGGAAAGGAATGGTCTAATTTTATTTTCAGTTTAAGTTTTAACCAGACTTTTGTAAAACAGAACATATCTCAGGGCAATTCTATGAGTTGTTTTCACTGATAATTTAACACTGCCCATTCAAATACTGGGGTTATCTTTATACTGTACTTAAGGAGAAAGACTGGGAAATAACCAGAGCATTTATCTCTCTTGTACAGCTAGCTACAAGTACAGAAACAGACACCTCTTTTCACTGCTATTTACCGAAAGGTCTAGCATGCCGTTCTTGTGGACAAAATTGCTAGTGCCGTCTATGTGGTCAGTATCCTCCAGACAGCTATAGTTGATGCAGGAATCTGTCAGGCTCCGAGGAAGATTGGCACATGCCAAGGGCTCATGAGGCAATTCTGGTATGGGCACCTGGTTGCAAAGTTTGCGCATGTGCTCACTGAAGAAGTCTGCATAGCCCACATTGAAAGAGGCCAGTGTGGTGTTAAAGGTTGCCACTGTGATGGTGGAGATCTGAGAACGGACTGTGCAAAGGTACGAAAGATCATGTTAGATTGGAATATGAATTTATTTTGTTATATTAAACATAGGGATTGTACTTTGGAACATCACAAGCTTCCACTAGTGACACCGTTATGTTCCTAAAGAGTAAAACATCTGTTCACAGAGAAATAGCTTAGGAATCAGCTAGGTGGAAATCTACTGTTGTCCTCTTTGGGAACTTTCTAGGATCTAGCAGTTCATAGAGATGCAATCCAGTTAAAAGAAACTGAGTATTTCAACAAAGTATAAGCTTCAATTCCACATTTGTTAAGAGGAATATACCTTCTTGCTTTGTTGTGATGTGCAACAGGAAAGCATGCCTACAAATGTAGGAAAGCATCCCTACAAATGGGTAACCAATACAAGGTTTCTGCTATTGAGTTCCAGTGTAACTGAAAAGCTTGCACATGCTCACATTATCAGAGCTATTACTGTATCTTTTAGAAAGACATACACTTGTAGAATAAATGAGAGACAACTTCTTTAAATTTTCCATCCTGGAAAGGGAGAAAACCACTGTGCCCAGATTCTTTGAATAAAATCTTACCATGGCTGTTGGAATGATCTGGTAGGTCAGTAACTAAGGTATGATGGGAGTGGGAATGCCTCGCACTCAAGCTCTCCATCTCTGTAGCTGCATCAGAACTACCCCGTCGGGTAAACCTCCCTACAGCAAAGGGTAGAAGCACATCATTCAGTTTGTAGTACATCAAAACAGAAGATTTTTATGTAAACTTTGTAATAAGACAGTGGGGGGAAAGAGCTGGGATTTACGGCACAGGATAAAAGTCTATTGCTCTGTGCAGTCTCACCACTTAGGTTACAAACTGTGAACATTTGAAATGTATCCTTTGAATGCCAGAAGATGGTAGATTGCCATCATAGCTGGTAGACCAGAGAGTATATGGATACTATTTTGAAAAAAACATCCCTCCCTTCCCAAATCCAGCAGTTTTTCTGTGATGCATTGTTCGTATTCCATAGGAAGCATCCTTCCTCACTGCAAACAAAGTGGACTGTGGGAGCAATGCTACCGCATGGAAGTCTCCTCCCACCTCCACCCCATTTTATGAGAGATGAATGGCTTTGTCAAAGTAAAGGGGAGACTGGAAACCTGCATTGCTTATAACACTCAACAATTAATGCATGACATAAAGTTAGGATTTGGAATGCCATAGTTATTATGATTAAGCAGACTACAAAAATGTTAAGATAAAATGGAGACTGGCAGAAATAACAGCATAAACAAAAGAGCAATTTCTGTAAGGATGGCATTAGAATGATACTATTATGAACTCCAAAGCTAATTTTCTCTGGCCTCTGGTCATCTTTAGACAATGCCAGGCTGAGAAAGCTGTTTGCTCTCAGGAATGTGTTGTAATTCACCTAAGATAGTGGTTTGCCACCCTCCTCTCTCCATGCCACGCCTGTCTTCACCGATCCCAGAGAAGCTTCCAAAAGAGAATGTGCTTCGAGTGGGTGACACATCTAAATGGTCTTCATGGAGCAAGAAGGGTACCCCCATCCGCCGATGCCGTTTTTTTCCCGCATGGTGGAAAGGAATAGAGCCCTTGCGCTCACGATCTTCTTTGCGGCTCTTGAACTGCAGGAAGAATTGCATGGTGGTGGTGGTGGGGGGTAGAATCTGAGTAGCAGAACTCATAAGGAAATTGCTTAACAAACAGAAAAGGTACACAGTGAAATAAGAACAGGAAAGGACTTAGAGATGTGGGCTGTTTCCTAGGAGTTTGATTCCTGAATCCAGTACAGGAATGCACCTCTCACCAATAACTATGACTTTCAGTCAAGTTGCTAGTTTTAGGGGAATCTCAGCAATTTATATATCCTGTAATAAGTACACAAAGTTCCATAGTCAGCAGCAGTTAAGTAGATTGAGCAAATCCAACCAATCCTGCATAGTACAGGCAGCAGGTGGTGTCCACATTAGTGAGATAGTGAAGCCACTCAGGGGTCTCAAGTGTGCATTTCTTAGTGAGTTCAATAAAAAGCAAACTCTGAAAAGAGGCAGGTCATTTTGTTCTTAAAAGACTTTTGTTGTGAAGGTCATTTTTCCCCATTAAATTTCCCCCTCCCCTGTTTCCCACAGTTGTAGGTGCAAATGCTTGTAAAGAAAAAAATGTTTGCTAAGGAAAACTAAAGTTCTTCATGGAAAGACTAATAAAATTCACAGCCTTCTGTAGCTGCCTTTTACTAAACATGAATACATGGGCCACATAAATAAATACAACTGGAAGACTTACACATGTATGTTGTGTAAATTGTGCATAACACACATGTATGTTGTGTAAATGTTGTGTGTACATTTTGGACCCCACAGATGGCTTCCTCTCTCAAGCATAAAGACCTGCTAAAGATTTCCTGCATATAAACCAACTGCCCAAGGAAAAACATTATGTGGAATTAAGGACAGGTTTGAAGTTAGAGGGCAATAGTTCAATGAGGTTGGCCTCTTTCATCTGGGCTGAGCAGTCGGTAATTTTGCCATGTCAAAAGATCACTAATGTAATTTATAGTTTTACTCACCTTCTTAAAAATATTCATCCCCAAATCGGAAGAGAGGTCTGGAACTGCAGGTCTCCGCAAGTTGGTTAATGATACTTTGGCAAAAGCTTCTGTGCTTAAGGATTTTTCCTCCTCGTTGCATTTCATTGTGAGATCCTACACTCCCACAAAAGGACGACAAACAAACAATTGTGTATAGTACAGCTGGATAAGCAGTTACAAAACCTGGTAGTATATTACTATGTCCCTCATTTCCCTGTGAGGGTTCCAGGGCCAGTATTATTTGATTTGATGAGACAGCACTGCAAACGTATGGTGACTGTATAATGTTTTATTTATATTCGCATGGGATCTGCACCAAAATTCCTATTAGGAATCCTGCATCATTTTGTTTTTCCTGTTCATTTTTCTCTCTCCTAGCAATTAGCATTCTGTAGGAATTGAGCACAGTCATTTCTCGCCAAGCTATTTTGAGGTTTCCCTCTTAAGGTTTTTCTCCTTTCTTTCATTGCTGAAAACCTTAAGATTGTCTGGATTCTGGTGATACAGTACCTTCCTCTTCTAAAAGTGAGATGCTGTTTTGTCTACAGAAGGCAAATTTCCTTTCGCAGTAACTCCAGATCAAATAAAAATGTTGACTAGTGAAATATGCGAGTATAGTATCATACTAATGCTATATTAATGTGACAGTTATATAGATAAGCAGAGTATAATAATATAAGCATCAGCATTCCTAGAATATGCAGATCTGCTAATCTTGGTACAGATTCCCACAAAGAGCAGTTACTGCCATTCCCAAGGTTGAATCCCAGTTTAAATAAAAGTGGTTAATAAACCAAAACTACACTTAAGTTTAACTATTGTTACATGTCTTCTGTTCAACTCCAATGTATGGCAACTACATTCTAGGTTTTTGTTTTTGTTTTGCCAGATGCATTCAGAAGAGGTTTGCTATTGCCTTCCTCTTGGACTAAGAGCAAGAGACTTGCTCAAGACTTGCGGGGACTCAAATGCTGGTCTCCTAGAGTTCTACCCCAACACTCAAAGCACTACACCATGCAATCTCTATCAAGTTTAACTAATATTAAAAGTGAGTGCTAAAATTTCTGCCTTCTTTTTTAATGTGTATGTTCCTTTACCAAAGGCCCTTATTCTATTACTCATTAAGATATGCAAATCAACACTCTTTGGAATTACAGTGGTGCCTCGGGTTACGAAATTAATTCGTTCCGCGGCCGCTTTCGTAACCCGAAAAGCCTTCGTAAGCCGAAAACCCATAGGCGCTAATGGGGAAAAGCCGCGATTTCGTGTGAAATAGCGCCGAAAAGCACCAAAAATTTTTTCGTAACCCGAAAAAACCTTCGTAACCTGGAACAGTTATTTCCTATGGGATTTTTTCGTATCCCGGAAATTTCGTAACCCGCGCATTTCGTATCCCGAGGTACCACTGTATCATTGCCTCCAAGGTCCAAAGTACATTACGGGTTTCATTACCTGTTACATTACTGTTAGCAATTGCCTTAATTATGAAAGGTTACTCTGGTAGTTGTGGATTCTGTTCTATTTTTAACTAGAGAAATAAAGACCTAGCAGTAACCTGCACAGTGCAAGACTTTGTTCTTTCTCTGATAACTTTAGTACAGGCCAGGTTGTGAAGCAGACAATGGGTAGAGGTGGCCACAAGGATGTATTTTTCTAGTTATTCTCTAGCTACTCTAGCTGTTCTCTATTTCTAGCTGATGTTTTCAGGGACAAAGTGATCTCAGTGCTCACTCCTCAGTGATCCATGAAGGCTCTTGTAATGAATGATAAAAAGTATCCCCTTTGATTTCTCTGGTCTCTCCCCTCCACTCCACCCCTTAGTCACAATTCCATGAATGCTTCAACATTTTGTATTTATTCTTTTGGCTTTGCAACATCACAACACTACCTTGGTAGCTCTGAGAGCAGAATGGCTGAGAAACTACAAAGAATTGCCATTAACTCACTGTTGGCAACCCAGTCTCTTGGTTGGCACCTGCACTTCTGTGATAGCAATAAGCCAGTATTGTCCCCCTGACCCAATATTGCAAATAGAGGGCCAAGAGACTGTTAGGATTCATGGAAGGGTCACTGAAATAACGCATGTGGCAAATTTGGATCATAAGAAATATGAGAAGGAGATGAAAAGAGTGATCAGTATATGTTATTTGTTGTTATGTGCCTTCAAGTTGTTTCTGACTTATAGTGACTCTAAGGTGATCCTATCATGGTTTTAGTTCAGAACAGGTGTGCCATAGCCTTCCCCTGAGATTGAGAGCATGTGATTTGCCTAAAGTCACCCAATGGGTTTCAGGACCAAACAGGAATCAAACCCTGGTCTCCAGAGTTGTAGTCCAGCTCTTCAGCATGAAATATTTTCTCCACTCTATAATCATCATCAGTAGTAACTTTTAAAAAGTAATTTGATTTGTAACTCATCGCAAAGCCTCCACAAAGTAATTCATTACCATAATTATTAGCTCTCTTCCCCATTTTGTGACTTTTATTTTACTCCTTACTTTTCCATTACTTTAAAAAAAAAAAGAGGATTAGTAGGAAAATAGCACAAGACATGACAAGTTTTAATCAAAATGCCTCTAATAATGCCCTTAAAAGTAATGAAAAAGTAACCTGTAAACATTACTCATGATACAAAAAGGTAAGAGCATCCCTACTCACCTGCATGTTACTTCTGAAATGTAACACTGTTATGCCCTTACTATGCCAAAAAGCAAACATGTTTCTTCTAAGGACTAATATTCCAAGTTCTGATCATTTATCCATATATGATTATCTGCTGCTTATGATTCCTAACATCCCTTAGAGTTTTCCAAAACTCTTTGGGTCATTCCCAGAAGAAGAAAAGAGCAACAGCCTATGATATAACATGTACAATTATTCCTTGGTGTACTACAGCTCTATTTCCACCCATCCTGAACACCAGCTGATGTTTTGTCTATAAGATTCGAATTTATGGTTCCAGTCAGGCTGTTGACAAAATCCAGAGATTTAAAACTGTGGATGCACATCAGCCACACATCCCTCAAGGCTCTGTGGTATGAGACATAGTCTTCACCTGTGTTTTGTGAGTGTTCACCAACGATGGAGCAGCAGCCACCATGGAACTGCTGCGTGGCCTTGGCAGCGGTGGGATTTCTGGCTCAGGTGGCTTCTCAGGCTTTTCCTCTAACATATGGCGGAGCCTCTGGAGGTAATACATCAGGGACCACTGAGTGCCTTCTTCGGACCAATGTGGCTGAAGCAGACATCGTAATACTGCCACATCAAAATAGGTGGCGTACCGAGATTTCTGACATGGTGGGATCACCAAAGACACCCTGGAACAAATGATAAAGAAAGGAGTGCTAGGAAAGATAAAGCTCCCAGATACATATGTGTATGCATCTAAATAGAGAATTAGTCAGAACACAGGAAACTTTAGTGTGTGTACATTCTAAAATGTGCTTGTTCAGGCTGAATAAAATTGCTATTGTTAGTATTGACTTTATTAACTGAAATTTAATTCTCCCTTAAATCTAACAAATTATATAAGCAGAAAAGCTTAATTTTGAAAATGAACAAACCACTTGTGTTTTTAAAATAGTAAAAAATTATATAATATTCAATGACTATTGACGTATACCATATATACTCAACTATAAGTCGATCTCATGTATAAGTCGAGGGCAGGTTTTGGGGCCCAAATTATGGATTTTGATATGACCCGTAAAATATAGGGGGGTATAAAAAAGGATCTAGAACAAAAGGAAAACGATGCCATAGAACTTACAAAATTCAAGTTGGCAAAACTCTTTATGATCATACTAAAGGCTTGATGGATGAGAGAACAGGAGGAGGTCAGTGCTTCCACAACAGATTGCGCTTGGCTTTTACCTGGGGATGGTTCCTTTCTTTTGTATGAGTTAAATTCAATTGACCCGTGGATTAATTGAATTATGTTTTTTGGGTCAATTTTTTGACTAAAATTTCTAGACTTATCCATGAGCATATACAGTACCTTTTATTTCAAGGCTTAGGATAGTGAGAACAATAATGAGATAATTTTCACATAGGCAGTGTAAGATTTAAGATTATGGGGAGGGAGTTAATGTGAGTGGGCATACTTCATCCTTAATCCCACTCAGACAACCATCCTCTGCTACCTCTATCAGCATGCATTTTAGACTTTCTGTAAAACTGGTTACATTGAAAAATCTACCTTTGGAAATTAGGGTCTTCAGGATGCCATGGAAAGTTTGAATCCAGTATTCTCATGAATAAAACAGATAATGCTTTCAAACCCAATCATTTAATAAGATTTCCTTATCTTTCATGAATATATATTGTGAGCATGCTGTGCTTATATCTACAGCTGACAGTTGACAGTTGGGTTCTTGGACTAAATCCAGTGGTGGACACTTGCTGGAAAATAGCATCCTACTGAAAGACATTGTGTGCATAACATTAGCAAGACTGGGTTGTTAGTCTAACACACACTCCCTTGGAGTGTAGTGGAGTCTCCTTCCTTGGAGGTCTTTAAGCAGAGGCTAGATGGCCATCTATTGGGGATGCTTTGATTGGGTTTCCTGCATGGCAGGGCATTGGACTGGATGGCCCTTGCGGTCACTTCCAAATCTATGATTCTATGATTCTTAATTGGATTCTTTTCACTCCAATCATTTCTTATCTGTATAATTAAAAAGAGCAATCTCTTCTTCCATTCAGGTGATAATTCAAAAATATTTCATAAAGAGGTATTTGGTTAAAACTTCAATAGCAATACCAATAGCAAGTACATTTCTGTACCGCTTATCAGTGCACTTAAGCACTCCCTAAGCGGTTTACAACTGTAAGCTAATTGCCTCTAACAATCTGGGTACTCATTTTAGCCACCTCCTTGGAAGGATGCAAGCCTGAGTCGAGCTTGAGCCCTTTCGCTGGTATTGAACTCGCAACCTTATGGTTTTGAATGAGTGGCTGCAGTACAGACATTTAACCACTGCGCCACCAGGGCTCCTTCAAATACACTATTGCCTGAAGCGAGAGATTTATGTTTGCATCATTGCCATCCAATGGTTCCTTCCTCCAGGGAATGCCTATTTGAAATTTGACTAATCATCCACATCTCTACTGCATGATTCATTAATTAATGAGTCATCACTGTTAATTGATTAATGCTTTCAGCTCTGTTTGTGTCAAACCCAGAGACACTGAATCTAATGAATTTTCTGCAAAAGCCTCGCTAAGCATATGCAAGCCCTTTCAAGAGTGTGATCCCCTCACATCACTGTAACAGTCTTGTCTGCTTTGTTCACTTCAGCTGGAGTTGCACCAAACTTGGCCCTACCATTAGTGAGGGCTAGCAATGACAGCCCTATTACCATGCCTCTAGAATCCCCTGACTGCTCCCCCCCGGCTAGAGGACGAAGTTGCAAAGTTGTGTATTTCCAGTCTGTCTGGGAGTGCCTTAACAAGCCTGTTTTATCAAGTGTGCTTGACAATGTGATCACATTGTCTGTGCAAATGGGTTGACCTTTGGTTGCACACTGTTGTCACAGTGGTGCTGAAAAATCATAAAACCATAGAGTTACAAGGGACCCCTGAGGTCATCCTGTCAAACTCAATACTCAATAAAGAAGCTGGACCATACCTATGGAATACCTCAGTAGCTTCATTTTCTTCAGAGTTCCTCAAAAAAATGGGAACAGAAAGTGATGTTGCACCATTTCTTCTTACAAGAGGATGAAAAAAACCCCGTTAGAGTCAGAGACCTACATTTTGTCAAGATGTTGCTATTCTTATTCTCAGTTAAGATGGTAGGGAAGGATATCCATGTAGGCAGAGTTCATCCTCTTTTTTTGACCATGGGAACTTTGGGTAACAAAGAGTTGTAAAGTCCATGAAATAAAATGTAAACTCCATCGTTGTCTCGCAGAGCCCTCCAGAGGGTAGTTCCTGTATGATTTTTAATACCTTTACCTAATGAAGCAGCCAGCAGAGCTTGGAAAGCTTGCATTGTGTATTTTGTCCATTTTGGTTGGCTGAAAGGTATCATGATTTTGTGGAATTTATTACACATTGTACTTTTGGATGCTATTGATTTTGGATGGTATTGGCTGTATGACCACATCTGGATATGCACCTCCTGAAGACTGTGGAATTCAGGATGCAAATACAATAAAATTGCAGGAGGGGCTCAAAAGTATATAAAACATCAACTAAACTTGGGGGAGGGGGGAATAGTCAGGCCCAATAAGCAAGTGATAAATACAATACACAACATAAGGGAATTCTAAACAACCAAAGTCAAAGAGTAAATAATGTAACTAATGCACTCGGACTATACAAGTACATTGTTTACTCGTTGATTTTGGTTGTTGCGAATTCAGGATGCAGGCATTTAGTTGAATTTTATCTTCAAGGACAAAGTAATGCCACAGAGGCTGGACTGGTAGCTGGAGCAAACAACATTTATTTCTTCCCTGCCTGCTGCTAGGCAACAAAATTCCCCCTTCCATCTTTTCAGCTCAGTTTGGAATGATCAATGAGTCCAGCAAATGAGGATAAATTAATGACGCAGGCTAGAAAACCTGCCTGCAGCTTCATTGCCATAGCTACCGCCCAGCGCAGTTTCAGACACCGATTGCCTTGTTTTCGCTATCTAAAAACCAGCTCCTTCCTCCTTTGGGCACTTTGAACTTGTATGTTGATTAACCAGGAGAAAGGGGGAAAGTCAATTACTGTGGTTCAGAGAGAAAGGCAAATGATACGTTGTTGTTTTAATTGTGTATGAATGCACACACATATCTGTACTTTCACCATCCCCTTCTGTGTCTATGCCAAGGTTAACTTCTGCATCTTAATCTAAAGTCCTGGCACCACCTGAACAGGGCATCCTCTTGTGTCCTTTCAACACAATCATTTAACTGACTGTTAAAATGCTTATGAATAGAAGGAATAAACTGTCAGTGGTTTCTTTATCAACAACTTATGGAAAGATTTAAAGTGGGCATTAATTTAAATGGAATTGCAAAGGAAAAAACAGAATTAGAAGAAATAATAGAAGAAAATAAAAAAGGAATGATTTCTAAAGCCTATAAATTGTGTTTAAAATTAGAGCTAGAATCTGAAAGGATAAAACCTTGCATGATTCAGTGGGCACAAAATATAGGACATAGTATCCAATTGGGAAAATGGGAGAAAGTATGGGGGTGTGATTTGTAGTTCACTGTGTGTGGATATAAAAGACAACTTTACAAAAATGATGCATTGATGGTATATGATGCCATCTAAACAAGTAAACATTTACAATAATGGTGAAGGAAACTGCTGGAAATGCCAAGGATAAAGAGGTTAATTTCTCCATATGTAGTGGACTGCTCCAAAAACAAAAATATATTTGCACAAAATTCATAAACTAATTCAAGACATATATCAGATAAAAATTAGGCTGGATCCTGAAATATGTTTATTAAATATGATAGAAGATAAAGAGGAGAGAAGACATTCAAAAGTGATTTTGTATTTGATGACAATGGCGAGAATGTTTTTGCAAAGCAATGGAGAGGACCATACATTCCTACAATGTACATAGACCAGAAATAAGAAATGAATATGTAGCTAGAATGGAGTGGTGGGATAAAGAATGAAAAAGAGAAAGAGGAATATGAGATGAAAGCTAGAAGAAAGAAATCCAACTATGTAATTTGAAGAAGAAAGGGAGGGGAAAGAAATGGTAAAAAGAATAGTGGAAAGAATAATGTGAATGTGATTGTATTTTATATCAATATTGACATTTTATGTCAATAAAGAATTTTTTAAAAAGGAAGATTGCATCAGCTTGCTTAAGAGAAATTGTACATATACTATACTATACTCTTTTTGTGTGTGTAAATGTGTGTGTGTATATATATATACATATATATTTCAGCCACGCATGTGGGATCCTCCCTTTCTTTACATTTAGGGCATGAAGAACCTGTCTTTTTAATAATAAAAACTATCCTGTCAACTCCATGTGTATGAGAGAAAGTGAGTGGAAGGTGAGAGAAAGAGCTCTGAAGGACACCTGCCTTATGGAAGATGGATTGGTACCTAGGATATGGTGGTCCTTTCTCCTGGGATGCTTGGGATGATACACTTCCTTCAATGGAATTTCCACGGTGACAGCCTGAAAAAGTAGGTCTTGGAGGCATGGCGTCTGGCTGGGCTGTTTCACAGACTACCTGCAGTCCCTGAAGAAATACATAAATTGCCCACATGCAGAAACAAAAGCAGTTAAAATGTATAGTCCATCTTTCTGTCCAAGAAGCAATCAACACTATTGCTCCTGTTAGCTGGAAGAAGTGAGCCTTCACATGACCCACACTCCTGCAATAAGAAAAATGTTGGAATCTTCTTAACATATAGTCACCTGCAAAGCTGAAATAAGCCAGTGTTAGATCCAGGTAAACACACATAGAACTTTATCGCACGGGCCCTAGAACGGGCCCGTCGTGTTTCAAAAATGGGGCCTGATGAGAACAGGATGGGGTTAAGAACGGATCTTACTGCACAGAGTAATGCCGCAGCTTTTGAACAGAACGCTTTTGAACAGTTCTCAAAAATCGTCCCCTCTGGGATGGATGTAGAATGTGATGGGAATGTCTGGGGGCAGCAGTGACGTTCCTCTGTGTGGCAAGATCCATTCTTAATCCCATCCTGTTCTCATCACGCCCCCTTTTTGGAACTCATTTAGACCTATACATTTCTTTTAATAATAATAATAATAATAATAATAATAATAATAATAATAATAATAATAAGTGAGTTGAAGACATGAATTGACCTTCTGCAAATCTCCCAGAGATCAACTGGCAGATTCCTCACTTGCTTTCTATCCACCCCACTTTTTTTTAATGCAGTCTTATGACAGCTAGTCTTTGCTCGTGGGGGGAATAAACTGATATGGGTGCCTTTATCTTTTATTGTTTCAAATTCTACGTATAATTATATTATACAGGTAGAACGTTCTGCAAAGTCAATTGGTCCAAGTTCTCAAAGGGACTATGGTTGCTGTGAATAAAAATAAACATGCCAATGTTTCTGAAGCAAAAGGATCCAGTTGTCTTATTAGGGTGCTTCAGAGTGAGGCATTTATTGGGCAATTTCTCTATTTTGTTCACTGACTTTTATGAGAGGTCCAGGTCATCTTTCATTTGTATCACATTTCTGTTGTCTCACCACTTCTTCCACCCCACCCCCCTTTACCACAGAAGGATCAGTTAAGGAAGGAAAGACAGAAATCCCTTTTGGTTAATAATACCAGGAGCCACCCTTCTGAAAGCAACTAGTGGTCTTTTCACACTACACAGTTATAATGCTATGATCCCATTTCAATTGCCATGGCTGCCTCCTATGGAATCCTGGAATTGGCAGTTGGGGAAGGGAAATTTGGATTCTGGTCCCAGAATCCCATAGGATGCAGCCAAATTAAATTAAAATATTTGTGCTATAATTGTAGAATGTAAAAGGGTGCTAAATAAAATCCTCCACAACCCAGATCACTCAACTCACCACCACCACTACTATTCACAGTGCGACTGCACAGCCTCAGTTATTACCTCTGAGCGGCCAGCATCCAGATTAGGAGATTCACAAGTCTGAGTCTGGTTTTTGATTGGAGAACTTCTCTTTGCTGGCAAATGGAAAAGTTTTTTAAATACACTTTTGCAATTGCTTTCGGACTAGATAGTTGTATACACATTTTTAAAGGAAACAAACAACCATAAAGCCTCTATTTAATTGAGCTTGAGAAAGTAACAGTTCTGAAATGAAGACTTGAACCTGAATGAAAACCCATCAGGTTAGCCTTCATATTACATAGAACAAAGCTCTGAAAACCTAGATGGACCTTGATCCAAGACAAGGCACTCAAATTGCAATTCCTATGTGGAAGGAAAATATTTCCATTTGTTAATACTTGTACATATATAACACAATCACGCACCTGTAATTATATTTCTGATGGGCTTAACCAGTGCAGTAAAGGCAGTCACTTCAGGTTGCCTATGCTCCCACATTGGTTGCCAAATAACAAGGCCACTGGCTAGACGGAAAGTCAGATCAGATTCCTAAAAAGACACAAGGAGATATCTGGATTTGCCAAAATAAGCTAATGGAGAAGAGTATTGTTTCTCTCTCTCTTTTTTCCAGCCCAGAAATCTTCATTCCAAAGGCTGATTCATCATGTCTGTTTCCTAGTGGTGTGGCAGAGCCAGCTCTCGCAGAAACAAAGCACTCTGAATTTTTGATCAGTTGGGAAAACAATGCTACCTACCACTTCAGAGTATCGATTCCCTCTGGGTTTAGTTGTAACCCTTGCAATGGCAGTGACAGTGGGGCTTTGGAGACCATGGACTGAATGACCAGACATCCTCCTTTTCCAGGATGTATCCTACATTTCAACCTTCTGTCCAGGAGAAATACCAAAATGTCCTCCATTTTGAGCATAACATTTACATTTATGTTAGCGTCTTTAGCTTTAATTTTGTAATGTCCTACATTTTTCAGTGCCTTGTCCTGCTTTGTGGTAATGATATCTGATCACCCTGACCATGAAACCTCCTTGGGACTAATTGGGGACACAAGTGACTGGACTAGTGTTAATAGACAGAGATTCTCCTCTCCTGACACAGAAGAATGGTTAACAATAATAAACAAAATATTATTGTTATCCATTCCCCACTTCTCTGACTAATGAGAATTCCAGGGCTTTAATTCCTTCAAAACCAAGCATTTATGGTATCCATAAAACTTCTTTGATAAACAGTATGGACTGAAGCTATGACATTTTGCATGCAAAACATCATGGTCTCTTCTGCTGAGCTACATCCATTCCCAACTTGTTCAGTCTTCCTCCCTCAAAGGCAGCACCCTGATTTCAAACTGGTTCCAAATGTTTCTCTGCTCCTCCCCTGTGCTGAAAGATGTCAGCATCCAAAAGGTGACATTGTCTGATGTATCACTTTCTGATGGCTTGATGTTTTCTAGCTACGGGGGAAAAGACTTCTCTTGCCAATGTAAGGACCATTAAACTTCTGTCATTAAAGGGTGCAGGCACTCATTCACAGTAATCAAGAACTGTCATAGTTATGGTTACATCTCAGAAGAAAAGCAGTCTAATGGCGTAATCTAATCTTATTAAAAAATAATTTGCCCGTAAAATTAAAGATATTGGCTGGAATCCTACATGGGATTTGTGGATATGTTAGCACTGTGGTTAATATGCTATGCAGTGAATCCCAGCCTGACTCCCCCAATCCCCATTTACTGGGCAGCAGCCACTGCGATTGATGGAGATCTGTTTGTTGCTTGGAAAGCAGCTGGCTGCCATTTCCATCCCTTCCTATGAGTAATCTATACAGTGTGACAGGCAGAAACAGGAGCTCCTTGAAATTTCTCCTCATGCCAGAAACTGTTTGCATGGTGGCGGGGAGGAGGGCAGACACATACTATCAACCAGCTACTTTCTAATTGACACAGTGGCTGCTTTCCAATGAGTGTTGACTGGGGGACTTCAGTGGTTCCTACACAGGCCCTAGACTAGGGGCTATGTAGAGATCTTTAATATGTAAGAGTCATAATTGCAGAATTCTAGTTTGCATTGTCCTATCTGCTATAGAGGATTCAAGCCAATCAATTTCAGATTACACTAACCAAGGACTACAGATGCTACTGTAAAGTACAGTGTTTCATTTTAAATGTTAGCAATGACAGCCACCTTCTCAGCCATATCCTTAGGTATTCTGACACTGTTTAGGTCTCCCAGGTCAGAGAAGATAAAAGATGTACTTTAAATCATTCCTCCCACTCACTCCAGCTGCTTTGAGGGCTGCCTGGGGCAGTGATAGAACAGAGGACTTAATATATTATGTGGTTTTAGCAGACCTAATATAGTCTTACCAGCACAGTATAGAAAGGTGTAGTTAATGGACATTTGAGAGCTAAAGTATCATTCATATGAAGATATATGGTGAAAAATAATCGTTTTATTTTAAATGAAGAGATTTGTTAACCAAGAGTTGTTGCATAGACCAAAACATTTCCCTCACCAAATCTCTTCATTCAAATGATACCATTCACCTCAAATGTCCATGCCTGACAACAAGGAAAGCATCTCAAAAAGTGTACCTGTTCTAGCACTACTACCACCATCACCACTCACGCCTGTCAAAAGCATTCCATACCTATACTGTGATAAATTAATTGTTTTTGCATGTGTTTATTTCATATAATGTCCATGTATGGATGTTTGGAAAGTTCCCGGCCTAGTGTGCCCGAATATCCATGTGAAGACTGCTGCTTAATTCAGAGGAACCTCCAGATCATATGTCTGTAGACTCTCTTTTCCATTTCCTTCTTCTATTTCCACACAACATCCCTTTCAATTCTCTTTTGCTACTATCAGCTGCTTGCTATTGTGTTGGAAACTAACTATAGTCAGTACTTGCTCTTCAAACTAGAAAC
The DNA here is from genome assembly GCF_019175285.1 of Sceloporus undulatus. Classification (NCBI taxonomy): domain Eukaryota; kingdom Metazoa; phylum Chordata; class Lepidosauria; order Squamata; family Phrynosomatidae; genus Sceloporus; species Sceloporus undulatus. The sequence continues at coordinate 161,755,423 of NC_056522.1, read as the reverse complement.
AGAAAATGTGTCAGAAGTGGGTTCCCAATTTGGAGGGCAGGCACTACCCATTGTTTCCCAGGTCAGATGTCATAACAAACCGTGACTTCATGAGGAAATAAAATAGAAAGTATGCCTGTAAGGTTATTTAAATGGTGAAAATAATCCAGGTAGAATCTGGGTTGAATCTTTGTTGTTCACATGCATTTTGAATGCATCCAATTGAGTTTTTTGGGAGGGCTGCCAAAAACCCCACTTAACCCAGGATAATCGATGTTGGATTTTCCCTTGAGTTTTTCCTAAAAGATTTGGATTCTTGGCTGGGTGAATAACCGATGCAAATAGACCAAAGATAAACAAGGATAAAACTCTGCATGCCTTAAACGTGCTTCAAATACATTTGCATCATCGACTCCATCTTTATTTGAGTGCTGACATGTGCGAGCAACTGAACTTACAGAGATGCACGCAGATGCGGTTCCATAGTGTGAACAACAAACCTGGAATGTGTGAGTGAGATTATTCATGTAGCTGTGCTAAAAAAACAAAAACATGTGAATGACCCCTGAGAGAGGGTGGGGAACATTGCAAATAGAAGCAAGGCCCCCTGATTATAATCCTTCATCATGCTTGGTTGTAGATCTGGACTGAATTTGCAAGTCTTTTTCTGTGTGAACTTGAAGGGAATTGGAGCAGGCCAGGACCATGTGTGAAGGGAGAAGCTAGAGTTAGGGATGGATTATGTATCTCAATGGCCACTAGATAAGGGGGGGGGGAAAGAGAGAGTAAATTTGGAATGAATTTAAAGTATGTCAAGTTGCAACACGTGCAGAAATATGACCACATAAGGTTCCCAGATCTCCAGGCTTAGTCCTAAATTTCAGTGCCTGGCCTTTCTTTTCTGATCCTCAAGGCAAAGGGAAGAATATTCAGGATCAGAGTGCTGTCTTGAAAAGCATGCGTGTGTGTGTGCCACATTTTATAGGTTTCGGGGTTTTTAAATTATTATTTCAGTGGCATACTCTGATGCTTAAGATACCCTGCTTAATGATATTACCATTCCACCCAACTCATGAAACCACACGGGGTCCTCACTAGATCTTTGGCTTTGTTCCTGAAATCTCAGGGCCTAGGATCATCCTTGTGGCGCAACCCTAAGACAACACACCAAATAGGGTTACACATTTTCTTTCTAAAAGTGTTTTGTGCATTTAACAGTTGCACAACAGGTAGGGAAAAAAAAGTAGTCCTGGTAACAGCTTTACTGTTTAGATTCTGTCTGTGAGGCAACTGTTAAAGAAGCTCAAACAGTTTCAAAAACAGAGGAGGAAACCGTAGCATCAAACTTTTAATCTATTTTCAATCTCAAACTAGACTCCAGTCCACCAACACACATACACTTATACCCGATAAATACAATGAGAATGGCAAATAATCTACATATCCTGCATGCTATCTGCTATACCTCAGAACTAAATAGGAATTCAGAAGAACTGTCAAAGGAAAACCTGTATCAAACCCTACCCTTTTGTGCTTAGCCTCTTCTCTTGCACACTTCACTTTAAGCACTTACTTTAATCCTATGAACCAGAGGAGCAAACAAGAACACAAAGAGCTCTACAGTGGCCATGGAATTCTGAAAAAACTTCCTTCTGTTATTCTCTTCTTCGTCATTAATGCTGTCTCGTCTTGAATGCCCTGGAGATGCCTGGTTTTCAATCTGGTGTATGAAAGCAGTGCTGCTTCCCCTCCAGCTGGATCCTCTGTCTCCTCCTCCTCCAAAGCGGTCATTACTGCAGTCTTGAGGAGCTTCCAACAGCATCCAGTGGAGTGTGTGAAGGAGTTTTGTTTCTGCAACTCCAAGTTTGTCCTGATGACCTAGGTGGAAAAATACAGCAAAACCTTATGGGTCCTTGAGCATACAGTTTAGCTTAAGCTAAAGGCATGTCAAGTCACCAGTGAAGTGCTTAATGGATCTATAATATTTTCTTCCCAATTTCAAAGTATCAACCAGTGGCAGGCCACAGTATAGGGTTAATGGTCCACATTTGGCCTGATAATTTCATGAACAGTCCTGTTTTCCAAGTCTGCTTAATTGATAACACAGGGTTTGTTTGAAAATGCCAAAATTCCTTTCTCTAGTTTATAAGTCTTATGTTTTGAAGAGTTTTGAAAAATATACATGCTGGACCTATAAAAAGTCTTAACCTTTATGTCATAACAACATTTTACTTTTATTATGGATTAAGGGAACAAGTATGGATATTACAGATATCAAGTACTTTACCAATGATCTAACTTCTGGAATGCACTACAGATGCTTGTAAGTGCAAGTGAAAACCCATAGTCTGAAAGGATTTTTTCTTTGACAGGTTAATTATTATATATTTAATGCAGCACTAGCTGCTTGATCAAGAATAGGTACAAAGTAGTTAAAATCCATTAGTGTATCAGATAAATTGGGCATGTTCTATGTAAGGGAGCAATCTAATTAAATTCATTTTTAACTAAATTGATTGACTGAAGTTGCAATTGCAGCATTAACTGAATTCCAGAATTAAATTATTAATTAAACATCCCAGCGCTCTATGTCATTCCTCATAGGGTCTGGAAGCCATGCCCTATGAGGAACGACTTAGGGAGCTGGGTATGTTTAGCCTGGAGAAAAAAAGATTAAGAGGTGATATGACAGCCCTGTTTAAATATTTGAAGGGATGTCATATTGAGGAGGAAGCAAGCTTGTTTTCTGCTGCTCCAGAGAACAGGACATGGAGCAATGGATGCAAGCTACAGGATTTGGGATTTGCGGGTGATAGCATGAATACTATGACTCGTACCCTACTAATGTCAGTGTTCTTGCTAGGGATGGGAAATTACAAGGTTCAGACAAGATCTATGATCCCAGTGTATTGAAAAAAAGCAGGGGAAATTAAGGAGATGAGATCATAAATCAGAGAGAAAGAGAAGGCAAAAGGAAGTGGTTTTGGTGGGGTGAATTAGAAATCCATGAAATTGTTTCCTTATTCCCAAGATCCAAACAGGGATAGAGCGGAGGTGGGAACAGAATTATCCATGGCATTTTAAGCTTCAGTTTGGTAAGGATTTTAGCACAGGAATTCAACTTACATTTAAATAGCAATGTAACAAAAATGTCACAGTTGAACTCTCCCATCTAATGTATATAAAAGTGAATATGTCTTTTGAGCGAATGGTTAAGTAACCCTAACCATTTTCTATTAACTTCTCTATGTGCTTGATGGTAAAGAAAAATGAAATAGCAATCGTAGTAGTCTTGTGCTACTTTATACATTTGAAAACTAAATTTGAAAAAAAAAAAACCCTCAGAGTTAGATTAAAGCCAATTTTTCAAAAGTATGTTCCCACTAAGTTTCTTTTGGTGGAGCTAATGGGAACGATAACCATCTTTTAAGTGTAATAAAAACAGTTGTCATATGACTGTTTGCTGTTCGAAACAGCTATCCAAATTCCATCCCATCAGCCATCTGAATCAGAAATAGACATCAGTATGTGGTGAGGTTCATCAGAAAAGGTTATGATACAATAATGGCAATCAATCCATTATAAAGACATTGCATGGAATGTTGCTAAAGTTATCTTTTGGGGTGCAGATTGTGTTAAATGTTTGCAATTTGTAATTCCTTGATGAAAAAGCAAAACTACTTGGGGTAATTAAGTTGAGAGATACTAGGCAAAAAAGAAGATATCATTCCTTTTTACAGCAACCCACCATGAGCCTCCCATCTTGAAGCAGCTTCTAAAGGGGACACTGATCTTAGTTCTATGTAGCTCCTGAATAGAGCCCACGAAGCTGAAAAGTGCATCAGTGACAGGGAAAGGGTGTACACTGTGTCTTCTGGTCCAGAAAGAACAAGATGAGCAGAATAGGAATAGGGAAGATCTCACAAATTCTCTAGCTCGGATTCCCAGTGATTGGGCGGTATATAAATAAATCCTATTATTATTATTATTATTATTATTATTATTAACTATAGTTTTTTGTGAGTTTTTTGGGCTATGTGGCCGTGTTCTAGAAGAGTTTATTCCTGACATTTTGCCAGCATCTGTGGCTAGCATCTTCAGAGAATGCTGGCATGGAAGAGAGTTTTGTGTTTGAGTGTGTGTGTATGTGTGTGTAGGGAGGGGTGATAATCTGTGTATTGTTCTCTTCAGGAACTCCTTACACCCTGTGGCCTAGTCATCAACAACAGAACAATACACAGATTATCATCCCTCCCTACCCAGGGTCTCACAGTCTGTGTGTGTGTGTGTGTGTGTGTGTGTGTGTGTGTACACATACATACACCCAACCCTCTTCCATGCCAGCATTCTCTGAAGATGCCAACCACAGATGCTGGTGAAACATCAGGGAAAACTCATCTAGAACATGGCCACATAGCCTGGAAAACCCACAAAAAACTATGGATGCTGGCCATGAAAGCCTTCAACTTCTCTAGCAATTACTCACACCTTTCACCCAAGGCCCATTCAGACTACACAATTACAGTGATTTTAACTGCCATGGCAATACCCTATGGAATCCTGGGGTTTGTAGTTTGGAGAGGCACAAGACTGAGAATTCTGAATGCTCCTCCCTAAACTCCAAATCCTGTAGAAGTGAACCCTAGCAGTTAAAGTGGAATCATCCTAGTATAATTATAGACTGTGAATGAGACCCTAGAGAACCACAATTTTAAACTGTATTGGTCACCACTTGATAATACGAGTGCTTGGAAAAACTGACAGCTTGGGAAAATACTGGTTGGAAGGACTTGAGAATTACAGTCTAAAAACATAACTTTCCAAGCTTTGGATAACACTGATAGCATAGCGTCTGACAATACTGATAGCAAAAGGTCTTAGCAACTGTTGTTCTTAATAGTAAAATCTCCCATGCACACTGACCTAACTTATTCCGATTTGAAAGCAAAGTGGCTGTGCAATGAAGTACATGTGGTAAGGCAGCCTGGACCAGTTCCCAGCGAGAGATGCTCTGGATGGCTTCCGAAAGGGCTGGTGAAAGGCCATGTAGTTTGTTTTCAACCAAAACTCTTTCAAAAGACTAAAAGACATGGGGGAAACAAGTACAGATTTAAGAATCTCAGTACATGGTCCAGAGAAGACATAGAAAATTGGCATTTCTTTTTTGTGTATATATTTCTATTTTCCATTAAATACAGTTAATTAATGCAATCATTTAATTAAGAAATAATTCCATGTAACAAAATTTCCAGTAACAACAACCATCTTGCTTACCTGAGAAGCCCAGCTAACAAACTGAACACTGGTGTTTTCTTCTGTAAGGTGCTCCCCTCTTCAGAGGAGGAGCAAATTTAATGGGGGGAAAGGAAATGGGAGAAAGGTTTAATCCACCTTGAGTCTCATTTGATCAGATTCTATGGGTAAAAAGGAAACTATAGGCCAGCTGCATGTTACACTTCTAACACAGTAGTTGAACCCAACACCAAGAAAGTGTGGAAACCTCATACATCTTTTTAATAACTTGCATAAATATGTCTAGCAACCTTGTTTGGTCATGCCTTTAAGACATATGCCACATTTTAAAAAAGTTTTTTAAAGTGCATGTGTCTTATCCACCTTGTGTGTACTTGCTGAAGAAAGCCCCACCCCAACACAATGACAGTTGTGCTTGATGCATATTGTCATGAAGGATAAGGCTTCCAACAAACAGATAGGGTTTTCACAATGCTGCTGCTGTCAGTATGAAGACACAGAGCATCTGGCTTTGTTCATGTTAATTTTTCCTTTTATTTGCTTTCTTTTTTTCTCCCGCTGTTCACTATTTTATATGGATAGCATTCAGTATTGCAGTTATGGATTTGTAGCCCAGAGTTACAGATCTATAAATACTTTGTATTAAATAAGACTGTGTAGACTTGCTGTAAAACTACATAAATGTCCCCCAGCGCATCTTAAGAGCCAGCAACTGGAATGAACGAAGGAGGTCCATTCAGCTTCCAAATGGGGCACAAGGAAGACAACAGGGTACAAGGAAAACCCTGGCTTACCTTTCCTGAATTCAGTCCTAATTCGGAAGGAAGCCAGGTGTTATCGCAAAGAAATCACGTCCCTACATAGCATGCCTGGGTTCATCCCCTTCATGGTCCCTACATAGCACCTGAGTTAAGGGCTATATAGAGATCATGAATACGTAACAGTCACAAATGTTTCACTTTAAGTTATGCATTCATAAATGCCGTAGGATTCTGGCCAATATTTATAATGGTTATATGGCACACCATTTACTGGTGGGTAGAGGTTCTCAAAACCTCTACATCTACGTCTAGGTACTACACCTAGGTGGGAAGAATGAAATGCACAAATATAGGGTGGGTAACAACTGACTTGAAAGGGATCTAAGGGTCTTAGTAGACCACAGGCTAAACACGAGTCAACATTGTGATGCAGTGGCTAAAATATTCTGGACTGCATCAAAACCAGCTCAAGGGAAGTAGTAGTCCCACTCTATTCTGTTTTGGTTAGACCTCCCCTGAAATATTGTGTCCATTTCTAGGCATCACAGTTCAAAAAGGATATCAACAAGCTCGGACATGTTCAGAGATGAGTTCCCAAGATTATCAAAGTTCTGGAAACCAAGACTTATGAGAAATGACTTACGGAGCCACAATGGCATGCAACTAGCGTTCAGATGACCTTAGCAGAAATGTAATTGCTAACAAGTCAATTCCTATAGGCCCAGTAACTTTAGTACATGGTGACTGAGGTATCTCTCTCTCTCTCTCTCTCTCTCTATCTACCTACCTACTTACCTATCTATCTATCTATTTTATATGCCATCTTTTTCCTAGACTAGACCCAAGGCGGCTCACAAAAGATAATGAAGAAAACTGTACAATTTTAAAAACAGAATTAAAAACATCTCATTAATACAAGTTAAAAATATAAAATCATTACAAGCATACTAAGTTAAACAAACTAACAAAATCAAACACCCCAATAAAGAAGCCTCATTGGATGCAGTTTCATATTAAAAGCCTGCTTGAAGAGAAATGTTCTTCCCTGGCGGCAAAAGGAAAGCAAGGAAGGGGGCAGCCTTGCCTTTGGTGAAAGGGAGTTCCAAAGGGTGGGAGCAGCCGCCAAGAAGCCTCTCTCCCATGTCCTCACCAAGCGAGCCTAGGATGGTGGCAGGACTGAGAGAAAGCCTTTCCCTCAAAGAATTAAGAAACAGTATTTGCAATATCATTCAGTTGTATAAATAACTCCTAAGTTTCTCATTCACAAGTTGCTTAGCCAATCTGAATGTGTTAACTAAGAGATTAAGCAAATATGACCTACGCAGTGTTAAACAGCTATACTTTCCTATTCTCACCATGCAACATTCTTTTTCTGTTCACTCCTACCCTCTGATATGCAGTGAAATTTGGTGGTATGAGTGTTCCCCTACAACTCTGGAGACTAGGGTATGATTCCTTGCTCGAGTATGAAACACACTGGATAGCCTTGGGATAACCACATGCTCTCAGCCTCAGGGGAAGGCAATGGCAAACCTCCTCTGGACAAACCTTGCAAAGAAAATCCCATGATAGGTTTCCCATAAATTAGAAATTACTTGAAGGCACACAACGACAAGAGCAACAAGATATAACTATACGACCTGTTTGATCCTCCACAAGTGACAATGACAGAAATGAAATGATCCTCATCTTTCAGAGAAATCAGCACAGTTAAAAACAGTGGGATTTCATGTGTTTATTCTTGTGTGGTCATGATTAAGAAATGTAAATATTACTTGTGCTGATGTGCTCCAGGAGGTTGTGGCTGGATGTCATATCTAAGGAAGCCTTCTAGTTTAGCGATGTATATTAGTGATGTAGGAGAAACTGGTTGCATCTATATTTGTGTCCAGAGTTAGCAAATTTGGACCTCCTGAACCGATAAACTAACCACAGCACTCTTGCATACCAAAACATTCGTTTTTTACAGTTTTTGTGCTCTGTCTCACCACTAAAAGTGGGCAAAAAATGCACATAGTAAGGATAATGTGCAATAAAATGTATCTGCCACAAAAATGGGTTGGAGAACATATTTGTAAAAAGTATGCACAATTGAAAAAGTATATAAAAATGTGTGCATATTATGAAAAAGACACACACACATGCATATGCATCTTTATGCAGTTTTGGGGTGAATGTACTCACCTTTCCAAATTCATGTAAAATGAGGTGAACTGAACTTGCAGATGGGAAAATGTGAAATTTAGCAAAACCAAAGCTGAGTTTCCCATCCCGAGCAAATATATGAATTACGGATAGTCTACACAGTCTTCTAGTCAACTGCAGAGTCATGCTTTTCTCGAACTATACTACTTTAAACCTTTAAATTGCAGCTGATGTTCACATATATTAATGCTGTCAAAGGCAAGGCTACACACACGCACATGGAAAAGTGAGCACTTGCAGCTCTGAAGGCCACTACATAAAGTTTCACCCCGTGCTACTTTTCTATATATTGAGAGAATCTCCCCACCCCAACTAGGGTCAGTTCAGATACACATCTCTTATCTACTGGGTGCAAAGCTGTAGAAAATGTTGTAGTATGCAGTTCTGCCACACCACAAAAATGTGGCAGTTTGACACCACTTTAACTGCCATGGCTCAATGCTATAGAATTCTGGGATTTGTGGTTTTCGGAGAGATTTAGCCTTCCCTGTCAGAGAACTCTGGTGCCCTACCAAACTACAAATCCCAGGATTCCATATCATTGAGCCATGGAAGTTAAAGTGGTGTCAAACTGCTTTATTTCTGCAGTGTATCAGCAGCCCCAGTTACATGTATAGATTGTCTGTAATAAAGATGCATTCACAAAGCATCAATTCATAATTAAACTGCCATTATCATTTCAACTTACAGTATTCAGTTTAAATAATTTAGAGACAGGTCTTGGCAACTGCCATTCAGTAAAATAGAACTCTGGAGTGAGATATAGACATAGGTCCCTACTGGAATGGAGTCTCTGTTAATAATATTTGTGTGTTGTTGTTTTTAAGATGAGGAACTAAAGACAGGAGAAGTCCTATCCATCTTACCGAGACAAATCATCATCTGCCCTGTAATGGACCTTTGGGGATTATTCCATTATTTTCAGAGTGGGGTTGGGCACTTTGGACCTCTAACACACTCAGCATGCTCCATTTACCTGGAAGTTGGAAAGCTATTCCAGTTAAGACACACAAACATGTCTACAAAGACAGATGGACGCAAGACTACCAGAAGGAGAGGCTAAGCAGTCTCATATTATATTATTATTATTATTATTATTATTATTAACCTTTATTTATAAAGTGCTGTAAATTATGATGTTGGAGGCAAAAACTACTCTGTGTGACTTCTTTTACATGTTCAGTATACTTGTAAAAATCATGCATGAATAAGACTAAGCTTCTCGGGCTTCTGTAGTGTGCCCTTGGTATATGCTCGGGTTTGGTTCCAGGACTCCCTGTGGATATCAAAATCCATGAATATTCAAGCCCAATAAAATCCAATGGATAATAAAATGGCGTCCCTTATATAAAATGCTGTCCCTTATAAAATGGTGAAATCAAGTTCTCCTTTTCAGAATTAATGTTTTTAAAAAAAATATTTTCAAACCATGGATGCTTGAATCTGTAGATAAGGAATCTATGGATAAGGAATCTATGGATACGGAGGGCCAAGTGGACCAGAGTAGCATTCTCTGTATATTTAAATCGTCAACTCAGTAGGAAAAAACACTACACAGAAAAGAAACTCTGCATGTTTTTTCTAGCTTTGCTATGTTCTTATCTCTACATATTGTTAAGACAAATCTTATTGCTAATCCCAACTCTTATAGGTCCATTGAATCAATGGGGTTTGCTCAGGCTGAATTTATTATCAATCATTGATTCAGATGGCAAACATGCAGATGGCAAAGTACCTTAGAAGAGCCCTCTGTATCATGTCTGCCAGATACCTCTCTGTACTATTATTCAATTAGGAAGACACGTGTTTCTACTAATTTTACAGTAATAATGATATAAAATTAATGTAGAAATAAACCGGAAGCATTTACAAGCAATTTGAGACAGAGTCCTGCCTCCTATTTAAGTTATATTACTTTCCATGCACACTGATGTTGCAACCTCTTTGATATTCATTTTTATATTTCGGCGTTTTAAACACAATTAATTAAATAATGAATACACCTGAAGCACAAAAGATAGGTGCCCTTTTGAATTATGGAATAACCCAAAGCTATTATGCTTTGTCAAAATACAATTCCAGTTTTCTTTTTTTAAAACACAGTAGAATCAAAGCAAACTCTAAAATAAGCAGATATGTGTTTCATTGAAAGGTTTATGTATTCAAGTGACCCCACCAATTAATTAAAGCGGTTGTGGATTAATGTACTGCTTAAACAGATTCAAAGACTGCAGCGCTACTCCGATTGTTATTATGGTTGATTCAGTTTTGGACAATGGCTTTTGATTGGGGGAAATAAAATAGCTTTTTTCCAAAAAGCCTACCTCCCACAATAACCCACTGTAGCAAAATATAGAACCAAACACAGCAAATACAAAAGTGACAGATCTAAAAATAGTGTACCGTAACAGGCTTTAATGGCTTCAACTTTGCAGCTGAAGTCCTAAAAATACACAGGGCGCTATTGATTTTGGTGGGATTGTTGCCATCTTAGATGAAAAGTACTGTGTCTCCCTGACATTTAGGAAATCATGGTGGCAACAAAACAGAGCTGCCTGGGAAGCAGACCAGAAAGCACTGGCCTAGCTAGGAGATAATCAGCTCATGATGATAAACAGCTTGGAGCACCAGTATATTGATGGCAGAATAGATTGAGAGTAGGGGTGAGGAACTATAACCCCTATCAGCCCAAGCAAGCATATCTGATGGTGAGGCATGATGGGAGTGGCAGTCCAACAACATTGGAAGATGACATGTTTCCCATGCCTAATGTAGGATCTAGCAACATTTACACAGACCAAAGGAAAAGTCCCATGGACCCCAGAGATATGGATACCTCAATGGACAAGGCTGATTAGTAGTGGACATCCCTCTGCCAGCAGCGCCCTCGGCTTTCAGGAGCAGAAGATATGCTCAATCCACAAGGCTCTGGAGACTGAGTTAGTGAAGGAGTTGTAACCATACAGAAATGTCCTAACTAGATGGTTCTCCCAACCTGTCCTGTGCAATAATTTTTCCTCCCCAGGTCTTTTACTCTGTTCCACTCTAGAATTTCAACACCATATTTGCAAGAAGTAACAGAACAGCAGACACTCCCACATAAAGCCCTTAGTCCTGGCATACTCCATGGATACTTTCATAAGGATGTCAATATAATGAAGGACTGCATATATGAGGTGCCATTTTCTCAATCTTCGCACCAGTTCTCAATGACACTCCAGGTAAACTAATGGGCTGCAACCAGTGGTGGACAGTAGCTTCTTTGTCAATGGGTTGGTGAGTCCACTCTGGGTTTCAGATAATAATGATAAGAGCTATTTAGGGTGCTGAAACTTACTCAGAAAATAGGCTCAGCATCTTGGCAACTCTTTTAAACTTTTGCCTAAAATGTGAAATGGCTACAGAGCTCCACTGACTTCCTTAGAAGATGCCATCTAATGTTACCCTTATTTAACCATACTCTGTAAGAACAGGAAGAGGCCAGCTCATTGCACAATGACCTCTCTAGTACAGCATTCTGATGCCCACAGTAACCAACCGGAAGACAACTGAAAGGCCATAGCAAGGGCACTAGTCTTCTCTCACTATGGCTTTTCTCCCACTGTGACATTCAGGGGCTGACTGATATTTAGGGGCACTTGAACATACAATTGATTTTTCATCAATTGGAGATGAAAAAGGCATTTTCTCCTACAGAGACCCTCCTAAAGAGAGGGACCGTTTGGAGAGGGGATAAAAAGAACACTAGGGCAGGCAAGAGAGAGAGAGAGAGAGAGAGAGAGAGAGAGAGAGAGATCCTATATCTAGTTGGATGACATATGTTTAAAATATGAGCAGCTGGAGAAGATATAGCCAATACACTCGTTCTTATGTTTCCACAAGGAAAGGACCAAGAGACGAATTCTAAAAAAGATGGAAATTCTAGGAAAGAAGGGGGCTGAGATTTTCTAGATGGTGGCCTTTTGGCTGTTGGCCTGACCAGATTTGTAAATGGTTCCCATTCATTCCTCAGGATTGGGGCAGTAAAGACAAAGACAGCTTTCCAGCCCTCTGGGACAGTCTTTATTGACAGGAATTCTGCAACCTGTGTCTGTGTGCATGTTTTTGTGTGTGCATGCATACACCAATGTTCAAAGCGCACCCAAGATACACAGAAATACATATCCTGCCTCTCAAAATGCTTTTCATTTTGCTACTGCATAACAATTAATATGCTAGAGGTAATGCACATAAAGTAGAATAGAAAAATGTGACGTTCTTCACCATCTGATTAAAAAAAAAAGCCCAGGCAACGAGGATCTTTTCTTCTCAGAAGGGGGTTACAAAAGGCTCTGCTGGGGTGAGACTTTCAATTTCCCAATTAGCAACCGCCCTGTCAAGACAGACTGTGAAACCAGACTATCACAGACTCCAGCAGTTCCCTCTGGAATTCCCTGTCTGAGAAGAAGCATCTTTTGAAAATCCAGCTGTTATATAACACTGGAGATGATGTCAGAGTCTATGGCTGCTGACGAAGGTACTGAGAACATCTCTCACTTAAAAAGAGTCATTATCATAGATCATGACAGTCACAATTATTTGGAATGGTTTGGTATGCATAGTTCATATTAATCCCCACCTGTCTAGGTCCCTAACCTACCTCCAAAGCAAAAGGTATTTCAAGTGCAATGACACATCCTTCTGACAGCAGGCCCTGGTACTTCCTGGGATGCTTTTCTTGGAGGACTTTTTCAGTATACTGTTGCTAGAATATGGAGCAAAAAGACCTCCCTATGTACAAGCAAAAATTGCCTGTGACACTATGGATACTGTCCTCCAATTTCCCTAGCTGCATCATGAAATGAAATGGGGATCTTTTCTTACAGTGACACTGACAAATGACAACTAATGGTCTGTCATCAAAACATACTGCCGGAAGCACTTCTTGGTTGGCATATTTTAGCTGCACTTGAATGTATTTTGGAATGTTTTGTATATTTTGATGGCTACCACTTCTCCAGAACAGGTGGGTTATAATAAGGTTTTGATCTTTTGTGTTGTTGTGTGCCTTTGAGTCATTTCTGACCTTTGCTGACCCTATGGTGAACCTATCTTGGGCTTTTCATGGCAAGATTTGTTCAAAGGGGGTTTGCCAGCGCCTCCCTCTGGGGCTGAGAGAGTGTAACTTTTCTAAGGTCACCCAGTTGGTTTCCATTGCTGAACAGGGATTCAAACCCCGGTCTCCAGAATTGTAGTCTAATCCTCCAGCCATCACATCATGCCATAACAGCAAAGATGGTACTATTCACACATGGCAACAAGTATCAGAAAGCCTTGGGGGTGAATGGGTAGAATTCAAAATTTATAAAGGTACAAAAATAATTCAGGGAAAAGCTTCAAGAGGGATGGGGAACCTATAAATGGGGCACATTTCAGTGGGCAACAAATGCTAACTGACTAGTTATGGGGAGAAGGGGGAGAAATCAAATATGGGGTGAGACGTAGCACAGAATGAAATGCTGAGGAGGAAATGGCTGACTGATACTAAGCAGGAGCATGCCACAATTCAACATTTGGTTGAAATCTGTGTGTGCTCCAGGCCTAAAGAAACTAAGCAGGGTCAGCCCTCATTAGTTCTTGGACGGGAGACCACTAACAAATACCAACTGCTGCAGGCTCTATTTCAGAGGAATTGGCAAAATCACTTCTGAGTATTCCTTGTCTAGAAGAATCCAATAACGATACCAAATATAAAGTAAAAGAGTGACTGAAAGTAACTAAAGAACAAAGAGTAACTACTAATTATATAATGAACAAAAATTACACAAACCAAAAAGTAACAATGACAATGACAAAAACTGGCTTTACTGACAAGTAGTATTTTTTTAAAAAAATACTTGACTGAATTGCTAAGGTGCTAAATAAGTGCTTATAAATAGACTTATAAATGCTTATACATTGCTATTTTTATATGCACTAGAGTCTTGATGTCTGGAATGTATTATGGAAAGTAACTGGAATAAATTACCTGTTTATCTTTACTGATAAAGATATTTTTAAGATGACTTCAGAGCTCCGGAGGTAGTCATATACTACCAGTACTTCCACCGCTTTTTAATTTATGTTGCTGTTCTTTATGGAAGTTCATACAACTTCCAATTGAAACTATCAAAGGTCATATGTTTTGACGATTTATTCAAGGTTATATCTATAATGTGTCAACTACTAATATGTGCAACGCCACAATAGCAGCCTGTCTGTGAAGTTGGTTTGCTTATTATCCCACTATTAAAGCTCGATATACGAGTATTTATTCCAGGATACAAGAGTGTAAGGTTTTGGGACAATTCTTTTTTGGGGACAATTTTTTTACACGGATATCTATTTAGCACCATAACAATTCAGTCAAGCACTGGTGTTATAAGTAATATTTGTTAGTAAAGCTGGTTTTGTAAAACATTGTCAGTTACTTTCTGTATATGATTATGTAATTATTAATCACTTTCTTGATAGTTACTTTTTGGCTTGTCTAATTTTAGTTCATTATATAATTAGTCATTACTCCTTTACTTATTTTTAGTTGCTCTTTAACTTTATATTTGGTACCTTGACTGGTTTGCCCCAAGTTTGTTAGGTATAGAAGAAATGCTACAGCAAGGCAGCTCCCATGAATATCTGCTCAAAATGAAGGCCAATTGACACTTACAATGTTGTCTTGAGTCTGAAGGGCAAACAATGCCTTTCCTACACCACAGGAAGTCATACAGAGGACAGAATTACATGTTTATGGCAAATACTTCTTCCAATAAGAAATCAATATTTATGTCATAATGTGACTGGAGGCACAAAGAGGGCACAAGTGGGGAAGAGTAAAAGAAAAGGAGGAAATTTTGCTTAACCCGTCCCACACACTGTGATGCTTCCCAGCACATGAAATCCTCTTCCTTGAATTTTCCCCCAATTGGGTTGGTTTGGGAGCATGGGACAAGAGCATTGGTAAGGAAGAAAGCATGGGGAGGTGAAAAGTTCAAACATATATCCCTCTTCCCTGCTCTTCCATCCAAGGTTTGAACCTCTGTATTTTCCATGTACGTTACTGTTCAGTCCTGATATTCAGCCAAAGGAACCGAAGGCTCAGATTCGCATGATGCCATCCCAATGTCACAAACCTTTATTGCATCCCTGTTGGGGATACAGTGGGCCCTTGGTATCTGCTGGGGTTTGGTTCCAGGACCCACCCACCCCGATACCCAAATCTGTGGTATCATGTACCATTAAATACAATGCCATAGTAGAATGGTATCCCTTATATAAAATGGCAAAA
>NC_056522.1:161712608-161739912 GCF_019175285.1 Sceloporus undulatus | reverse complement strand
ATCAAGGTTTGATTTTTGTAAATTCTATTTTTGGGAATATTTTCAATGCATGGATGCTTGAATCTGTGAATAAAAAAAATCATGGATATGGAGGGCTGACTGTATTTAAGTCTTTGGGGAAGAAAATTGTTCAGCAATCCTCATAAATGTCATGCCCAGCTCAACCATGATCACCTGGGATTAATTCCATTTGATGTTAAAAGATTATGCTTTCATGTAACCACAAACTATCCATTCTTTACACTTGACAAAATACATGTTGCTAATTCATTTCAATGGGGTTTCAACGAAAAAGTCATATGATATTTTTCCCAATTAGCATCTGCTAAAATATTCAGTGCAATAAGAAAAGAGATCACTTTGCACTATAGGCACAATGGCAAAATTATACATAGAAATATTGCTTTGCTCCAACCACATGTTTAGCTGTTTTTGGTATGGTAAGACATTTTCAGTATCTGATCATTGCATTTAGCAAACATATTCTGGGTTTCCATGTTAAAAGCAAAAGGAAATTATGCAAAAGGCTTGCAATGAGGTATGTATGCTGCATTTTCATATTTACTCTTATGCCATTTAGAAGATTTTATTCTGTTTTAAATTAAGGATGTTTTTACACAATACAAATGCATCTGAGGAAGTAGACTTAAGTCTAGGAAAACTCATGCTGCAAACCTCTGTCTTCCAGTTAGTCTCAAAGGTGCTACAAGATCTCTATACACAGTGATTCTACAGACTAACACAGCTATATCTTTGAATCTACATAATATAGTGAGCCTACCATATCAGCAAGCTATCTATCTGTGCATTCAAGCACCTGCAAATCAGCATGCCCCATTTTATTCAGTGGCAATTCATATGCATGGGACATGCTAGTGTGACCATGTGCACATCGTTGCCATTGAATAAAATGGGGTGCCATCCACGTTTGTTTTCATCTGCAGAATGGAGGGACTGAATCTCCATGCTACTTTAATTCTTGGGCTTTTGTTTTGTCTTTTAAATGCATCTGGTTTCTAGTTGTAACTTGTTTTAACCTTGAAGTAAACCACTTTGGTCTCTTGTTGGGGCAAAGGTGGAATACAAATTAAACAAACAAATAAAATTCAACAAAACAAGCAATTCATGCCAATTGGTGACTCAAGAACACTGAAAAGTCACTTACCACACATGAAGCTTCATATTGTTTTCCGAGCTTGGGCCTCAAAAATGCACTGCGGAAAGATAAAGGGACTTATTAAAGCACTGGAATAGAGGCACAGCACATAACTAAATATGCTGTGGTTTGGCAGAATTACCTATGACAGAGAATTACTTATGGCACTATGGTTAAGCAGAGGGGCATGTGTGTTAAAGTCCTTGTGAAAGTTCATGTTGCAATGCTGGCAATAATCTCCATGTAGCAACTTCAGAGTACAACTTCCCAAACACAGAATGGAAATCACATTAAGGCAATCATGGTTTGAGGATGGAGCCTGACCAGGGGCTCACACCCTGCTGGATTCACAAGCTGCTCATGCACGACGTAGAGGCAAAGGGAGTGATTTTTCTTCCTCTGTGCCATCTTGGTGGTATGGTATGCATCAAAATGGCCACAAGTTTGGGCTTGTCACTTAGAAAATCAAGAAGGCCATTTTCTGCAATGGTTGCTTTATGTATACAGTACCTGTGATCTTGGGGCTCCATCTGGCCTGGATGTGAAGGAGCAGTATCAATATGCCACTGGAGACAAGTGTGTCAGGTTCACTGATAGGCCTTGTGGTAATATGGGGCCTTGATAAGGAAAGGTTTTATGGCATGACTTTAGCAAAGAATAGGTAAAGAGGGTGGACTAGTACCAAGATCTAATGTGAGATGGAAGACATTTTAATCTATATCACAGTGGAAGATGATGATAGTGCAATATGTGAATAAAGTTTTTATGGGGGGGGGGGGGAATTGTTAACACATTCATCATAGAGCCTAATGATATCAAAAGTGCCTCTGGTATAATCTCCATCATGCAGTCCCTGTCCTCCCTTACATTAACTCTTGTAAATGCCTCAATATCTAAATAATCAGATTTTCCACACTTGCATGCCATTTTGTTAAGATTATCTTGCGAAGCCTTAATATGTGTGGGGCAAGACATCTTTGGTTGTGGTTTTCATCTGTATGAAATTCTCTTCTGGAAGTATATTTTACAGTTTGTTGTGTGTTTTTATCAACTCCAAGTTGTGGTGACCCTATGATAAGATTTCGTGGCAAGATTTATTCAGAGAAGATTTGCCATTGCTCTTCTCTAAGGCGGAGAAGGTGTGACATACCCAAGATCCACCCACTGGATTTCCATAGCTGAGTAGGCATTCAGACACTGGTCTCCAAGAGTCCTTGTCCAGCACTCAAACCACTACATCATCCCAGCTCCTCTTCAGTAGGTACTTGCCCAGTTTTCCTTAGTGAACAATTCTACTTTTTCAAGACATTTGATGGATTATACTGTAATTATGGATTTCTGTTTGACTAGGTATACTATAAGCTAATGCCTTTGTTTTGTTTTTATTTTTAAATAATGGATTATTTAGTGTTTATTTTTTTATTTAACCTTTATGATTCTTTGTAAGCACCCTTGAATACTAATGTGAATGGAATGGTGGGGTATACACCTAAAATCTTTAAACAGAGGCTGGATGGCCATCTGTCGGGGATGCTTTGATTGAGAGTTCCTGCATGGCAGGGAGTTGGACTGGATGCCCCTTGCGGTCTCTTCCAACTCTATGATTCTATGAAATACACCACACTATATGCCTAGCCATATTAGGCATCATCCAATCACAGTAAATGACATTTCAGTTTAATGGACTAACATGGAAGAGCTCAGCATGTCTGCTGATATTTCTAGTTGGGAAAATTAGGGCTTAGAAGAGCTTCACTTTGGCTCGGTTGTGCACACTGTATTTATGTGTCTACTTTGTGTATAACTTTGATCTCCTACTATTTAAAACCCTGTCATGGCTTGTGCGTAGATACAAACCTTCCATGTTTTATCATGGTTTTCCATTTCCTGGTAAGGTTAATCAACAAAGCAGCAAACAACAGTAGTATTAGGTAAACAGCTCTTCACTTTTCTGCTGGTTTCAACTGGTTATAGTGCTGGAGGTATATGTAAGGATGGAAGAGAGGAGACAATACATTCCTGATTCACATCTTGCCAGAATTATTTAAAGTGCTCTTTGGCAGGAATATCCTCCCATCTAATAGTGGGATATGAAAAGTAATGTACTACTGTATATAGGATTGTTGTTCCTACATATTACTGAGATAATAATGTGGTTCCAGATGGAGCTTTGTATCATGACATGGCCCTTCTCTGTGCACTGAACTTTATAGGCCTTCCAAATTACGTGGTCCTCTATTAGAAACCCTCCTTGGTTTTTCCATTGCTGCTTTCCATTTTTCCATAAAACATCTGTTAATGAGGAGAACACTAGCGCAAAGCACCCTTAAGGTGGAAACATTCTGGGATATGCAATTTAAGCTAATTGGTGAATCAGTTTACAGGTTGAGATGTAAATCCAAATTCTAGTCCTAGTTAGGGGAGGCCTATTGAATCAATAGGAATAAGTTAACATTTATGTAAGTTCCATTGATTTAATGGGTCTACTCTAGTTAGATCTTACAAGTGGATTTAGGCCAAAGTGCGTTTATTAAAAAATGGGAAATTAATTGTGCAATCACAAATCAGAGAATATTTTCTTATCTATTTGCACTAAGAACAACAGAATCATCTGTTGGGATTTGTTTTGTCATTGTCAACCATTTCTTTAGAAAATTTAAGTTTGTAATTTTTGGAGAGTAGTCTGTACCTAGTAGATCTTCCTTCTGTTACAACAAGAAAAGAATCCATTTTTAAAAGGAAAGACTAGGCAGCCATTCTGACTGGTTCTTCCTGCACCATAGTAAAATAAGAATGTTTACATTTGTGGATCTCCCAACCCGCTTTTCATATGTATTGCAAGGTGCAGAAATGAGGCTGTTGTTCAACCTGCACTTGTCAGAGAGTAAGCTCCACTGAAGAGACTGTGGGATTTCTAAATAAACACAGATAGGATTGTTCTCTGAGAGGAAGCAGTAATAGCCCAAACTCCAACAGATGATTTCATGACAGGCAGGTTTGTACCATTAAAACAGTTTAAGATTTAAAAGGTTTAAGGTTTAAATGGTTTAACGCAGGCTTTTAATATATAACCATGAAGAGCCAGCATGGCCTAGTAGTTTGAGTTTTGGACTACAACTCTGGAGACCAGGATTTGATTCCCCGCTCTGCCATGAACCCCCCCCCAGGGAGCTTGGACAAGTCACACTTTCTCAGCCTCAGGGGAAGGCAAAGGCAAACTCCTCTGAAGAAATCTTGCCAAGAAAACCCAGCATAGGGTTGTCTTAGGGTTGCCAAAAATTGGAAACTACTTGAAGGTGTACAACAACAACAACAACATATAATCATATCAGGGCGGCTTTTATATGAGGTGTGTGTTTTGGTTATTTTTTTTAACATGTGTATTATTATTATTATTATTATTATTATTATTTGAGGTGGGTTACAGTAAGAAACATTATGTAATTTTATACTATTTGTAGTTAGATAGTTTTAACTGTTTTCAAAATTTTATGGTCAAGTTTTGAAAATGTTTTTATCTGTGAGCCGCCTAGGGTCCCTTTACGAGGGAAAGGCGGTATATAAATGAAATCAATCAATCAATCAACCAAGAGCCAGTGTGGTGTAGTGGTCTGAGCATTGGATGAGGACTCTGGAGACCAGGGCACATATCTTGGCTCAGCCAAACAAACCCACTGACTGTTCCTGAGTAAGTCACACTCAGCCTCAGAGGAGAGCAAGGGCAAACCCCCCTTTGGAGAAACTTGGGGAAAAACAACAACAACAACCAGGGTTTGCCTTAGGGTTGCCATAAGTTAGAAATGACTTGAAGGCACACAACCAGAACAACAACAACAAGAAGAAAATTTCCAAACATGGCATTCACCACACATTGAAGCCCTGAGGCTCCCTAGCAATAACCTGGAAAAACAGTTCCCAACAAAATCTGAAAAGGAAGGCTATATAGCCTCCTGAGGGGCAGGAGGAGAAACCTAGGCTGCATCCAGGCTGCAGAAGTAATCCAGTTTGACACCCCTTGCACTACGAAAGGTGCCACAACAAACTGCCATTCCCAGAATCCCAGAGCATGGAGCCATGGCAGTGCAAGGGGTGTCAAACTGGGCTACTTCTACAACTCTGAACCTGGGAAGCCCTCCCAGGGCTAGGATGGGCAAGCCAGGGATGGGGGCCCACTTTCCCCTCCACCATCTTGGGTCCCCAAACCTCCTGATCCCTGGGAAGGCTGAGAAGCAAAGGCCCCCCCCCCTCTCCTTCTCCTCCTTTTTCTCCCTTACCTGGTTTGCCTCCAGAGGAAGGTCTGGATGGGGAGAGGGACCCCCCTCCCACTCTCCTGCTCAGGCCCTTCTGAGCTCTTCCTCTTCACCATGATGGAGGGAGGGAGGGAGGCCAAGGCTGAGCCACTAGCCCAGCATCTCTCTCAATCTCTTTCCTTGCCCAGCTGTCTCTTTCTCCGCCTCCGGCTGGGCTGGTGCAAAATGGCTGCAAAAAGCAGCGGCGGCGGCCAAAAATCAAAGGAATCAACTACATCCAAGGGAGGGAGAAGAGCCCAGCTTGCCAAAGGAGGCGATGCTGCCTGCCGCCTGTTCAGCACCTTCCCCTGTGGACAGCGACTCCCTGGGAAGAAGGAGAGAGAGGGGCTGCAGCCAGGCGCCTGCCTCCTCTGGGTGGCCACCTCCCAGCCTCAGCCCACAAGAGAGGGTCCAAGGTTGTTGGCTTTATAGGCCCCTCTGATGTTGGACTAGGGCTCTAAGGACCAGGGTTTGGTTCCCAGCTCAGCCATGAAACCCAAGAAGTGACCTCTGTGTACTGTACCCTAGACCAGTGGTCCCCAAACTGTGCCCTTTAAGAGATTTTGGATTTATTTAGCTCCCAGAAGCCTCAGCCACGTTGGCCAATAGTCTGGGATTCTGGGAGCTGAAGTCCAAAAGCCCTTCAAGAGCCCAGTTGGGGGGCCACTGCCCTAGACTGAGACCTACGAAAGCTCATGCTGCCAACTTCTTTCTCTCAGTTAGTCTCCAAGGTGCTACAAGATCTCTCTACTATTTGTTTAGTTGTCATTGTGTGCCTTCCAATCCTTTCTGACTTATGACAACCCTATCATGGGCACGATTTGTTCAGAGGGGGTTTGCCACTGCAAGTCACACTCTTTCAGCCTCAGAGGAAGGCAAGGGCAAGCCTCCTCTGGACCATTCTTGCCAAGGAAACTCCAGGTTAGGGTCTGTGTAAGTCAAAAAAGACTTGTTGTTCATTTTGCAAAGAGGCGCATACTATGGATCAAGAAATGGAGCAGGGGTTCTCCTCCTTCTTCCACCTCCCCCTCCCTTCTGTTTTCTAAATTTTCATTCAGTCACATTTGAAGACTTGCCTACAACAAAGGCAAAGAAATGGGTTTTGGAACAGATCCAGCCTGCACTCTCCCTGGTGGAAGCTAAGATGACTGAACTGAGGCTGTCATACTTTGGCCACATGATGAGAAGGCATGGATCACTAGACAATAGACTAGATATTAATGCTAGGAAAGGTAAGAGGATAGTAAAAAGAGAGGAAGACCATCAGACAGTTGGTTGGACTCAATCAGTGAGGCCAGGGGTCTGAGTGTACAAGACCTGAGCAGAGCACTGGAGGATAGGAGGTCTTGGAGATGTCTCATCCACAGGGTCAACATGAGTCTGGGTCAACTGGAGAACAGTTTACAACAAGAACAACAACAACAGGTGAAGAGTGTTGTGGTCTACAAGTCCCTCACTTACTCAAACATTGCTGTTCATCCCAAAAAGAGGGGCACATCACAGATCAAAAAATGGACCAGAGGTTCTTCTCCTTCTTCTGTTTTCTAAGTGTTCATTCAGTCACATTTCCGCTCCTCACTAAACCCAGTCACAAGGGAGTGAGTAACTTGCAAATCAGATCATGTCTTTGTTTTCTGATAGAAATTTGTGGCTGTTGTTGTTGTTGTTGTTGTTGTTGTTGTTGTTGTTATGTGTCTTCAAGTCATTTCTGACTCATGGGAACTGTCCGGTGAACCTGTCACAGATTTTGGGGGGTTAGAATCATAGAATCATAGAATTGTAGAGTTTGAAGAGACCACTAGGGCCATCCAGTCCAACCCCATTCTGCCATGCAGGAAATCCAAATCAAAGCATCCCTGACAGATGGCCATCCAGCCTCTGTTTAAAGACCTCCAAGGAAGGAGACTCTATCACCCTCCGAGGGAGTGCATTCCACTGTCAAACAGCCCTTACTGTCAGGAAGTTCCTCCTAATGTTCAGGTGGAATCTCTTTTCCTGTAGCTTGCATCCATTGTTCCGGGTCCTGTTCTCTGGAGCAGCAGAAAACAAGCTTGCTCCCTCTTCAATATGACATCCTTTCAAATATTTAAACAGGGCTATCATATCACCTCTTAACCTTCTTTTCTCCAGGCTAAACATCCCCAGCTCCCTAAGTCGTTCCTCATAGGGCATGGTTTCCAGACCCTTCACCATTTTTGTCGCCCTCCTTTGGACACGCTCCAGTTTCTCAATGTCCTTTCTGAATTGTGGTGCCCAGAACTGGACACAATATTCTAGGTGGGGCCTGACCAAAGCAGAATACAGTGGCACTATTACTTCTCTTGATCTAGACACTATACTTCTATTGATGCAGCCTAAAATAGCATTGGCCTTTTTAGCTGCCACATCACACTGTTCACTCATGTTCAACTTGTGGTCTACTTGGACTCCTAGATCCCTTTCACACGTAGTTTCATTCAGCCAGGTGTCACCCATCCTATATCTGTGCATTTTATTTTTCGCCCTAAGTGCAATACCTTACATTTCTCCGTGTTGAATTTCATTTTGTTATCTTTGGCCCAGCTTTCTAGTCTATTCAGATCATTTTGAATCTTGATCCTGTCCTCTGGGGTATTAGCTATTCCCCCTAATTTGGTGTCATCTGCAAATTTGATAAGTATGCTCCCAATTCTGTCATCCAGGTCATTGATAAAGATGTTGAATAGCACTAGGCCCAGGACAGAGCCCTGTGGGACCCCACTGGTCACTTCTCTCCAGGATGAAAAGGAGCCATTGTTGAGCACCCTTTGGGTTCGGCCGGTCAACCAATTACAGATCCATTTAACAGTTCCTTTGTCTAGCCCACATTTTACAAGCTTGTTTGCAAGAATGTCATGGGGAACTTTGTCAAAGGCCTTACTGAAATCAAGATATACTACATCCACAGCATTCCCTTCATCTACCAAGCTGGTAATTTTATCAAAGAAAGAGATTAGATTTGTCTGGCATGACTTGTTTCTCTGAAACCCATGTTGACTTTTTGTGATTATGGCATTGGCTTCTAGATGTTCACAGACTCTCTGTTTAATGATCTGCTCCAGAATCTTTCCTAGTACTGATGTCAGACTAACTGGACGATAATTGTTGGGATCCTCTTTTTTCCCCTTTTTGAAGATGGGGACAACGTTTGCCCTCCGCCAGTCTGCTGGGATCTCTCCTGTTTTCCAGGAGTTTTCAAAGATTATTGCCAATGGCTCCGATATTACATTTGCCAGTTCTTTTAATACCCTTGGATGGAGTTCATCTGGTCCCGGAGACTTAAATTCATTTAGATTAATAAGGTGTTCCTCTACTATCTCTTTACTTATTCTGTGCTGAAATTCCCCTATTCTGTCCTCTGCTCCATTATCCTCAGGTTGAGCACCCTTTGCCTTTTCTGAGAAGACTGAGGCAAAGAAGGTGTCGAGTAATTCTGCCTTTTCTCTGTCTTCTGTTAGCATTTTGAGAGTTTTATTTTGTATATTATTAAAATTATTTTTTAAAAGTAAAGTCTCTTGTAAAATTTTACAAGAATGATAATACTGTGAATGATAAAGGGATTACCCCTGGATATATGGTCACCTTCCAAGAGAAATTATATAAGATTAAAATATAAGATGAATTAAACATAAATGGGATTCCTTGTCACTGGTTGCTTCATAGACAGTTAAGGGAGAAAATAAAGACAGAAATACAGAACCATGGAACTGAAGAAAATAAATTACAGAATTGAAAAAGTATTAATAATTGAGGACCAAAATGTTTTATAATATATGTATAAAATCCTTTTAAGCTGGGACACAGAGGAGGAAATTATAAACGATTCAATGGTTAAAAAGGCTCAGAATATTGGCTATACAATTGGACTGAACAAATGGGAGAAAGTGTGGGGAAAAAACAATGAAAATCTCAACCTACCAGAGTATTCAAGAAAACATATATAAAATGCACTACAGATGGTACCTTACCCTTGAAAAATGATTAGGAATGTATATACAAACAAATAATAAATGTTGGAAATGCTTAAAAAGGAACACCATACCACCAACTGTGATTATGCACGAAAGTTCAAAAATCATGAGGCTCCATACATTAAATTAAGGGGGGGGGAAATAAATTTTGAATTTCAAATTAAACCTGAATTTTACTTGTTAGGTCTGATTGATTAAGAAATAGATAAAAGAGATGGCAGAATTTTGTGTTATATGTCATCGGCAGCCAGAATGTTACTAGTTTGGAAATGGAGAGTTCAATCCCTTCAATACAGGATTGGTTATTAAAGCTATTAGAAATGGCCAAATTAGACAAATTGACATGTCTCATGAAAAATGAAAACTTTGACCTGAAACGTATGGGCAAAGTGATGCAGCTTCTGGCCTCATTTGGGGCAAAGTGTTCAGATGACGCATGCCATGAATACAGTTGGAAGCCGTGCCAACACTGCACAGTCCAGGAAGAACCAGGCCAAGAAGGAGCGGATAGGGTCTCTTCCAGCGTCCTAGTTAAGGACCATGGTGTTGGGCTGGATTGGACCCAGACATGTGCAGTTGCTGTGGCCCCAGCACAATCGGTGTCAGTGCAGCTACGCACCTCTCTCTTGGGCCCATCTGTTTCAGGCCTTAGGGAAATTTGCAAATAACTGGGAACAGGTAAGGAGCTGTCTAAGTAATATGTGGGGAGAAATGGAAATTACTGGATTTTTGGATTAATCACAATAGATCATTCATATATATTATGAACTTATCCTTTTATTTAAGATAGAAACAGAAAATACTTTGCATGTAGTAAAGGAACAATACAAATAATTTAGTTAGGCACCAGGCACAGTTAGCCTTGGAAGTTAGGCATGAAAGGCAATGTATGAATGTAAATAATTAATATATAACTTCTGTTTCTTTTATTTATTTATTTTTTAAAGGTAAAGTCCCTCTTTGGGAAATAGAAAATCATCTTTCTCTGGACTTTTAACTTTTCATGGAGAAACAAATTTCCCAAAGAATAGTACATCCTCCTTCCGTTCTTGTGGTCTTTGCGAGGGACGATTGGAGGGGGAAAATTGGGCCATGCAGGCATGCATATATTCAAGCCAACGGGGCTTGAATATAAGCGAAACTCCATTTTTGTGAGGGGGTTCGGAATGTATCCCTGCGAAAAAGTAGGGGCGACTGTATACTATTTGTTGAATTATGACAGATAAAGAAGAGAAAGGGATGGTCAGCACTGAAATTCTCTTCCGTGGGTATGCTGCCTAATTACCATCATTTCTAAAAGACACAGAAAAAACATGTTGTTACTTTTATTAGTTATGTTAACAGTTATGTAGAAAGAGGAAGTGAGGCCAAGGAACTCCTGCTGAATTAGCAATAGAGTTTAAATCCCCATGGCTGAATGAAACTACGTGTGAAAGGGATCTAGGAGTCCAAGTAAACCACAAGTTAAAGATGAGTCAACAGTGCGATGCGGCAGCTAACAAGACCAATGCGATTTTAGGCTGCATCAATAGAAGTATAGTGTCTAGATCAAGGGAAATAATAATGCCACTCTATTCTGCTCAGGTCAGGCCCCACCTGGAATATTGTGTCCAGTTCTGGGCACCACAATTCAAAAAGGACATTGAGAAACTGGAGCGTGTCCAAAGGAGGCCGACTAAAATGGTGAAGGGTCTGAAAACCATGTCCTATGAGGAACGACTTAGGGAGCTGGGGATGTTTAGCCTGGAGAAGAGAAGGTTAAGAGGTGATATGATAGCTCTGTTTAAATACTTGAAGGGATGTCATATTGAGGAGGGAGCTAGCTTGTTTTCTGCTGCTCCAGACACTAGGACCCGAAGCAATGGATGCAAGCTACAGGAGAAGAGATTCCACCTCAACATTAGGAGGAACGTCCTGACAGTAAGGGCTGTTCAACAGTGGAACACACTTCCTCGGAGTGTAGTGGAGTCTCCTTCCTTAGAGGTCTTTAAACAGAGGCTGGATGGCCATCTGTCAGGGATGCTTTGATTGAGAGAATGGGGTTGGACTGGATGGTCCTTGCGGTCTCTTCCAACTCTATGATTCTGTGATCTTTATCCTACACAGTTATTAAAGATATACAACCTCTGTTTCTTTCAGCTGTTCTGTCGAGAAGCCAATGGTGCAATACAGCTTAAACTGGGGACACATGCCACATGTGAAGTCCACATATAGACACAACTGAAATTTAACAAACTGGAGGGATAACTCTAGTTAAACAAAGACTAAAAGAACTCTCTCTGCCTCTTTCTCTCTCTTTTCCCAGCTCCCTCCATCCAGCCATTTGCCCACACATAATCCTGATAGCTGGATTACTCAACGGCAACCAAGCCTCCTGGGTCATGGCAAAATCCATAATTTTGGCCCCAAAACCTGCCCTTGACTTATACATGAGGTCAACTTATAGTCAAGTATATGTAGTATATTGTTAAACCGGAGAAAACCAATGTCTACTAATGTTTCCTGCAAATTTGAAGTCTTACTCATAACAAGGGGTGTTAAACACCCAGGGATGTTTTGAATCAAATGCCAATGTCTGAAAATATTTGTTGATCTTATGGGAGACATGGCTAAAGATAAAGACCAAATGATTCTATCATGGACCTCTTTCAGTACAGGTTGTAGTAAGGGGCCTTTTTTAATTTTAGCAACCCCGTTTCTGGACATAGAGATTATATGATTAGGAAAGCCCTGTCTTTCAGTTCTTCTGAGAATTGATCAGCATAAACCTCTTAATGGCTATGCATGGTGCAATTTCTTTCAAGATGTAAAAATCAAGAATAGGACAAGTTTTTCTTCAGATGGTAAGGGTGATCACTAAAGTACTGTAAAATAGAATTTCAATCAGTAGCTTTGCAAACAAAAATCCTGGATTCATTAATGTATATAATATAAGGCATCAAGAAAAGTAAAACAGACAAGCATTCACTTAAATTGCTGCAATGGCAGGAGAATGTTGGCGATGCACCTTTGCTATTTAAGAAGGAGGAAGAGAGAGTCTATCCTCACATACAGACCTGAAATTTACAAATCCTTGTTAGGAAACACATTGGGAGAAGAGGCGAGATTGTGTAAGAAGATGCAGCTCCCACTAATATGCCTGGATCTGTGATAAGAGTCTGCATGTACACATATTGATCTAAATTCTATTATTAGTCCCAACCAAAACAGATATATTGAATCAATGGGATTTATTCACATATTGACCCATCAGTCAATGACAGATTCAGTGGATCTACTCTAGATAAGACTAATGAACACGATTGGGACAATTATGCTTTCTCAGTAAGATCTGATAACCTGTACAAAATAGGATCCACATTGAGGTATGGTTATGCTGGTCTGAGTGAAACAGTGTTCCAGGGCCATGTGCCATCTGGTGTTTGCTTTAGCACATCTCCACTCACTTAAAACAAGTCTAAGTGGTGAATTTATCTCTCTTTTTTATTATTTTGGCATTATGTGTGCATGTGCCTGAAGTCAGCTGTTTCTTAGTACAGTGGGCCCTGGGTATCTGCTGGGGTTTGGTTCCATGACCTCCTGTGGATACCAAAATTGGTGGATGCTCAAGTCCCATTAAATTCAACAGATAGTAAAATGATGTCAGTTATATAAAATGGCAAAACCGTGGTTTACTTTTCAAAATTTATATACTTTTTGAATATTTTCAAGCCATGGATGCTTGAATCCATAAATAAGAGGAATCCCTGGATTTGAGGGGTACCTATAAAATAATCTTCTAAGTCCTATTCTTTTCATGCAGCAATTAAGGTTTGGATTATGTCATTCAAAGAGAAGGCTATCATTGTAGTTACACTGAAGAGTATCTCTGGCTCACAAGGGGTGTAAAGGGATGGGTCTAGGGATTATCCCCCCCCCCCCCAATCACCACCCCATGGCTAGCATTTTTATTTATTTTGTGATATCTTTTCCTTTGAAGGAGGTTGAAAGAAAGTTCAGGTTGTATAACTGTGTGGCAGTGAAGTGGCGGGGATAGGTGTGTGGAGAATTGGGGTCTGAGTCAATGGTGCTTTGTCAATATGGGGAATCTCAATATGAAGTACCAAACAATACCTCTACTCACAGAGCTGCCCATAGAGCTGTTTTAAAATGATGCATCATGGGATGGAGTAGAGGTGTTCCTTTGGTGATACTAATTCTGTGGGAACTGTAACAACAAGAGCAGGTTTTAATCTGAAGTGTGGCGTTGCAGAGGGGAGATCATACTCATCCAGTCTGCAGCCACGCTGCAGAATGAATGCAGTTTCAGACTGCTTTAACTATCATGGCTATAGAATCCTGGGATTTGTAGTTTGCTGTGGCACCAGAGCTCTCTGACAGAGAAGGCTAAATATCTCACAGAATTACAAATCCCAGAATTCCCTAGCACTGAGCCATGGCAGTTAAAGTAGACTCAAGCTGCATTAATTCTGCAGTGTAGTTGCAGCCCAGGTCACAGTCATCATTTGAGTAGTCTCGATATAACAGGAAGAAAAAGGTGCTGTCTATAAGAACAGCTTCAGGCTCATCTCTTCATCGGGGCCAACTTCTCAGCAATTAGTACCTTTCTAATATCCAAAAATAGAAAGTGAAATTATTCATCCAGTACTCATTAATCATCAAGTGAAAGAGATCTCTGTTTCAGAAGAAAAGGTGGTTTCGGCAGACTTCTTCACATGCTAGGACATATTTCTCTTTGCCCTTGCTTTAGAGATAAGACACACAGCAGACTGAGAACAAAGTGACATGATGTTGCTATGATACTCTGTTCATGTGGTGTTTTATGACTGCTTCTCCACCCCACGGTAAATAAGCAGGGCCTCTTCCATTATTCATAGCAAAACGTAAACTCAGATGTGTGGATCTCATAGAACATTGGAAAAGATGGCCGAGAGACATACAAAGAGCCTGTGCAAGTATAAAAACATAACCTATGGTGAAGATTGTAACTCATCCAAACCTGCAAATCTTTCCCCATAGCTCACAATTTCCCAGTTATTTCTTGCAGCAGCTGCCCTTCAAGTCTTCCCAGTTTTAACTAACACTTAAGGCAGTGTTT
The DNA here is from genome assembly GCF_019175285.1 of Sceloporus undulatus. NCBI lineage: Eukaryota > Metazoa > Chordata > Lepidosauria > Squamata > Phrynosomatidae > Sceloporus > Sceloporus undulatus. The sequence continues at coordinate 161,725,380 of NC_056522.1, read as the reverse complement.
TCAAGAGCTCCTGGTGCCAAATGTGCCTTAGTCCTCTCGTTGCTCTAGAAGATTTTGAAAACAAGCCGACAGTGATGCTGTTTGCCAGAAAGTCTGAAATTAATTCAGCAGCTAAATAATCTTATGCAGTTACTAATTTTTTTTGCACTTCACTTAAAGAACCATTCAGTTGCCCTCCAGGAAAAGTTCAGTGGCTCTGAATTTGTCATTTTCCATTTTGTGGTAGGCTTTGGTTGTTATTTTTTTGCTTCTCAAATCCGTTCTGCAATCAAATGTATTGAAACGTGGCAGGTTCCACAAAAACATCTTATGTATTATATCTCTATCGTGTCTTTGCTCAGTGCAAGACTCCAGAAGAATAAGCAGGATTCCTAAGCAGTTCCCATTTAGACATAGGAAATAACTTTTAACTTTATTGCCTTCAGACAATGTTCTGTGTCTTTCTGCCCCATTATAAGTGTGAGTGAGTTTTTCTTCTGTTTCATGCATGGATGCATGGAATACCAACACATATTGAGATTATTTGTTCAACAGTTACATTGTTTAAGATCCTATGGATCTCTTGTCAGTGACAAGCTTGCAGTCTCAGTGCTGGAAAAGGATCAAACCTCAGATCACCACTTCTGGCTCATACAGAAAGCTCCACAGTGTTTGCCTTCTGCCACATTTACAGTATTAGCTGGTAGTTAACCAAGGAGACCTCATTTTGGGGATAGAGTTCAGCACTTTAGATATCAAATTTAAAATTCAAACTAAACCCCAAAGTGGATTCACTGCCCCACTGATATGGAACCACCAGCCAAAACTGCACTTTCAAGAGTGGGCAGATTGGGAACCCAGCATGAGAATATTTAGGAGACCGTAGATCCACAGGATCTCAAACGCATCACCAACATGGAGACAATTTATGTTGAGCCTTTGCGCATCACCAACATGGAGACAATTTATGTTGAGCCTCTGCGCATCACCAACATGGAGACAATTTATGATCTCTCCATCATTTCTGACCTGCTTCTAACTGGTAGAGACTCCAAGGTTGGAGCACCCTTCCTTCAATGTTAGGAATTGCATTATAAAATGCAATTATATAATGCTTGCTAAAATTTTATCTGAGTATAGTTTGTATTACCTGTTGCTAGGTTATTTAAAAGAAGAGGTCAGGCTGGGACACCTGCTAAACAAAGCAGGTTCACTGCTGTGAGCAGTTTAGATTGGGAGCATCACTGTCTGCTTCTGTTCAGGACACAGCACCATCTATGGTTAGAATTGCAACATAGCAAACAAAAATGGAGTAGCTCTTGCCAATTGTGGTTTTGACCAATTCAGCTGGATGTCAGATATTTTAGGCTGTGTATTTGTCATGTGTCATTGCTTGCTCTAACGGACATTTAAAGGTCTTTATTGATGTCAGACATAGATGAAATCCTTCTGTTTGTATTGATATCTGCATTCATATACTGAAGGCATCATTTCGTAACTGGCATTTGTGGCATAGAATAAATAGGGGGTCGGTGGTATAGATAATAATGATGGGGGAAATGTAATTGGGCAGAAAAAGTCATGGCAACAGGTGCTAGGAAATGGTTGCTAAGAGAAATAGAAAGCTGGGAGGAAGGAGGGAGGGGAAGAGAGAGAGAAGGGGAAAGGAAGGAAGAAGATAGCTTTGGAAAGGGAAAGAACATGTTATTTCTAATAATTTCTTGTTATTTGTTAAAGTACAAGGACATTTCATTGATCTCCAAGCATCTGGGTCCCTTGATCCCCTTTCTGGTCTTTCTTTCAACAGATCCATGGCCCTAACTGCCACATGTTCAACTATTAAGAACAGCATCTCTATCAAAGCCTTACGGTCTGCAAGAAGCAGTAACTGTCAGCAGTTTGGTGCTGCATTTGTAACAGAAAGTCAACCATTATGTGGTCTTCAATACTATTTTTGTTCTGTGCCTTCAAGCCCTTCCCGATTTATGGTGATTCTAAGGCAAACCTTTGATGTAGATGGCAGCACCTACCAGGAAGCTATCTATCCTGACTCTGCCATTGAGTTGAGAAAGTAAAGGCAGTAGTGGCAGACCAAAGCAACATCCAGATGCAGGGACATGTCCTTGTGGAGAAACAGGGAACAGGGTGGCTCCGGGGTGGATCTGGGGCAGAACAGGTTGTCTAGTCATACTTTTTGTCCCTGGTATATACCAGCCCATCATGAGACATTTACTTCTTAGACCAACCTGATCAATCCACCCCTGCTAAATCTTAACCAAGAAGGGCAAGGATCAAGCTTGCATGTCATAGGTTTAAATGATATAGGAGTGAACAACTTGTAGCTCTTCAAATGTTGCTGGATTGCATCCCTCAGCATTGAGCATGCTGGCTATGGCTGATGAGAGCTGTAGTCCAAGAAAACCTAGATGGCCTCAAGTTGTCCACTCAACTTGATTGCTATGAGTTGTCCCCTTTTATATCACACTTTAACAGGGTTAGGGTAGCAACAACTAGATCAGCTATTGGAGACAGCATACCAATCCAAACAAACAAATCTCATATCATTTTGGAAACTAAAGCTAAAATGGGCTGGTCCTGAGAATATCAGGGGATCTCCAACCAGAACTAGGAAAGAATCCTGCTTGAAACCCTGGAGAGCCACTGCCAGCCAGAGATGGCAATACTGATGGACTCAGTATAGGATACCTTCATATGTTTCTATGTTTATATGCTTCAATCTTTAGCTGCAAGAAATAATTATAGGAAGTATATGCCAGGAATGGGAATTGTGTGACCCTCCAAATATTATTAAACTGCAACTGGCAGCAATCCTGATCATTGGCTATGTTGGCAAGGGTTGCTGGAGGCTGCATTCAAAAGTAACTGAAGGACTGCATGATGCTCAGCTCAGGTATGCCTGCTTACCTGACTATATCAGACAATCAGATTGACCTTAGAGTAGACATGTATATGATTCCACTGTGTCCATACCTTGGACGAAATGTTGCTACATTTCAGCCCCGCAGATTCGGGCATTTAGTGTTCTGGGTACTTGTTAGTCTCTAAAGTGTCACTAGATGCTATCGGTTTTTGCTGCAGCAGACTAACACAGAAAGCACCCTGGAAGTGCAGAAAGATATTTGTGTAATAAAATAAAACAAAACAAAACAAAGCAGCACTAAACCAAAGTGGCAGAACAATTTCCCCCCTTAAGCTCCTCAACTGTAATTTTTACTTGATATATAAATCCATTCTATATCCTCACCCTCATAGCAGCTTTCCTTGCTATAATTTAAACTTACCAAAGGAAATGGCATTCCCAATAAACAGAAAGCTAGAAATCTTCAGAACACATTTGCTAAGGTGCAAGACCTATTTAACTTACCGTAGTAGAACATATGTGGACATGATGCCTATACCATATTTTTTATTTATCATTATTGGAATTCATTTCCCCCAAATCTTAAGCGCCTGTCTCATTAATAGTCTCTCTACCCTCAATTCTTGCCTTTTCCCTTACCCACGTTTCCTCAGGTTAGCACCCATAAGCTGCTCTCTCAAGCAGCAGAATGCCAGAAGCAACTGAATTGTATCACTGCCTTCCTCCCACAGAACTTTTGCTGCGATTGCCTTCCCTCTATCCCTTTCTGTGCTCCTAACCTACCCAGCTCCCCCCTTTATCCCCTTTGATGGCATCACCTCATATCACTACAATAACTTCTGCACTCTCTTCCATCACTTTCTGTCTTCACACACTCCTTCCTAGCAACTTGCATCACTGCAGGCCTACCTGTCTTGCTCCTTAAACCCTGCCACCGCACTTCTCACTATTCTTACCCCATTTTCTCTCTTTGCTCTACCTCTTGCTTTCACAATGCCTCTTTTTCTTCATGTTTTCTCCTCGTGCCTCTCTTTTCCCTAGTTTGCCTCATCTACTGCTTCTCCCTTATTCTGCTGCACCCCTACCCTTCCTTCTCCCTTTCATCACCTTGTGCTGCCATACTACTTTCCCTCACACACCTTTCCTCATCTTATCCTTGCTCTTTACTTTGTACCTTCCTACTGTACCTCACCTCCTCCTTGCCTCTCCTCATATCTTTGCAGTGCCCTTCCTATCCTACTGCTGCACCCTAAGCTTTCCTTGCTTCACTTTTGCCGTTCCTCTTCTCTTGCTTCTTGCATCCTCCTACGATACCTCTCACACTATCTTTTCTTCGCCATCCTTTTCCTCACTTCACTCTTTCACCATGCCTCCATCACTTGCTTCTTGCACTCCACCACTTGCACATCTCATCATTCCTTCCCTCTTCCTTTTCCCTTCACCATAGCTTGTGGCACCTCTCTTCTCTTGAGCCACTTTCCACACCAAATTGCTTCACCTAGCACCAATGCTATATTCCCCTCCCTTGCAGTTGCCACCCAGGGTGACAAGAGGTCCTCCTTTTCCCTGACATGTCCAACATTCCAACCTTATGTCCAGGGGTCTTGGAGGAATTGGAAAATGTCCTCTATTCTGAGCCATAAAACCTGTCCTTGTGTCATCCCAGCAGGCAAGAGGTAGTTCGACAGATTTATTACTGGCCTGACTGCTGCAAAGGACTTGTTAGTTGCAGGCTGCAGAGAGGACTGTTGCTGACCATGTGGTGGTTTTGTTTGTGCTTTCTGATGGAAGTGTGGAAAGGAGGATCTGAGTTGTCGAAGAAGATCAGTGGCACCGAGGTGAAGCAGCGGGTGAAAGTGTGTGATTTGGGTTGAGGAAAAAGCAGGAGGGATGAGAGAGTCAATGGGAACATTACAAATGAAAGGAATAACTTGAATGTAGATTCAATCAAGGCTCGGTTGCTAGTAAATTACAATTTTAAGCATTTGTTTTGCTCAGAGTTCTATAAGCAAGCACATTGCAAGCCAACAAGGCAATTTAACAAAGATAAATTCATCAGAAAAATATATATGTTTGAGTACATAATAAAATACAGTGTAGGTAATATAGCTGTAAATAAACCATGTAGAATGAGTGCATATTTATTTTAGTGTTTGTAGCTTTTATTTGGCTTTGTCTTACATTTTTCAGTGTCTTGTCTTCCCTTGTGGTTATGCAATCTGGTCACCCTACTGCTACTACACATCCTTCCTTCTGCCCCAATTCATGCTGCTGTCTGCCTCCTTTCTAAAGCACCAACAATTGCCCAGAGCTGTCAGTGTGGCTTTAAATGTTGGGCAGATAAGTAGGCCGACAGGTGAAAACAGTGGTGGTGCTGCTGGAAGACAAGGAGCAGAGGAAGAGGGAGGTAAAGTAAGGTGAACAGAAGTGATAACAGTACCAGGGACAGCAAGGAGGGAGGTGGTTTAGTCAAGTGAAAAGAAGGTGGTAATAATGGGAATGGCTCTTTTCCTACCACATCAGGCAATATGAGATCTTTATGTGGCATTCATAAAATGGAACTTCATTTCTTCCCATCACTGGATGGTAAAACTGCATAATCTGGCTACATCAAACAAGTAATGGAAAACAACAGACACTATGGAACCTTAAATACTCATCAGTATACAGTATTGTGATGTTTAACTCGACTATTTCCCATCCTCTCTTTTATTCCAGTGCTCCCAGGTAATCTTTGCAAGGAGCTCTGCAAGACAGACTTCACCTAGACTTCCTTTCAAAGCTAGACTTCCTTTCAGTGGTGTATCATTGAGCCAGGAAAGTGGAAATTTAAATGGAGAGGTGATGGGTTATGCACACAGTTATTGTAAGCTCTGTAACTCCGCTGTCAATATCAGTCAATATTGTCAATATCATGGGTAATGGTTCACTTCTTGGCTAAATAATCTTAAAGGAAGAAGAGACAAACTTGTTTCTCACAAACACTTGGTCATGAGATCTTGTAGCACCTTTGAGACTAACTAAAGGAAAGAAGTTGGTAGCATGAGCTTTTGTAGACTTGATTTAAACATGCATCTGAGGAAGTAGGCTCAAGTCTACAAAAGCTCAAGCTACCAACTTCTTTCAGTTAGGACCTAAACAGATAGGCCAAAATAAAGCTGCTTCGGGTCACTTTGGAGGTATGCTGTTTAAATGACACATGTGTCCTAAGAGGCTGGAAGCCGCACCAAAGCCGTGCTTCAGTCCTAAGGACTGGAGCACAGCTTTGGCACAGCTTCTAGCCTCTTGAGACGCATGTGTCATTTAAACAGCATACCTCCAAAGTGACCCGAAGCAGCTTTATTTTGGCCTGTCTGTTCGGGCTCTTAGTCTCATAGGTGCTACAAGACCTCTTTGCATACTGCTTTTCCAGACTATCACAGCTGTATCTTTGAATGCGACATAGGAGTGATTGGACATTTTGCCCCATAACTCCCCTCAATACAAGAACTAAAGAGTAGCTTTTTCCCTGTTTTAATTAAAGGAAAGCTTAGAATCTGGGCCAGGTGGTGGTGCAAATGGACACAAGGTAAGATGTTTAGGGTTACTATGCAAGCAGTTTTCCATCAGAGATGTCATTTCCCTTAAACCAAGTTCTTAATCCAACTACTAGTCCCAATTCAATTAGATCCATTCAGTCAGTGGAATTTACAATGTGTGCAGCTAACCAGTTCTGATTTATTCTCTGTGTCCAGTCTAATTGGGACTACCAGTTGGATGTAAGCCCAGGTTTCCTTCACCCCTTTCTCCTAACTGTGCATAGGCCCATTCACACTGTACAATTATAGTGTTGATTCCAATTTAACTGTCATGGCTGCTTTTTGTGGAGTCCTCCTGTGGTTTGGTGGTTTGGTCGCCAGCGCCAGAGGAGGATTCTGTAGCAGAGGATTCCAAAGGCCCCTCCTTAAAATGCCAATATCAGGATTCCATGAGATGTTGCCATTGCACTTGAAGTGGAATTATAATGCTGTAATTGTGTAGTGTGAACAGGTCCCTCTTCAGCCATGATGGAGGCCACCATTTTTATGTTCAGGAAATTTCTCTAAATGACAGAAGCATTGCACTTACCATGGTTGTATCACCCAAGTATTGCTTACAGTGTGAAATACTGCCAGGTGCGAAAGGAAAAAATAGTCCAACAAAAAGATTTGGAAAAAAGACAAGGTGCAAGCAGTTAGATGACAAGCGTTTTTATTTTGCAAAACAATCACTATACAGCAACAAATACAATTGCAAGTTGGATTGAAAAACATGAACTACCTACCACCAGCTATTCAAGAAATGCCTCTTTTATGATAACAGGCTCTAGAATTATCAGGAAAAGAAATAACCCCACAGGCTTTGTTATGGCCTATTGTGTTTCTCAGAGGAAAAAGAAAAAGAGACGGGGAAAAGGGAAAAATCCCAGTGCACAGAAAATGTTATAATTGTTCTTTGCTAAAGTTGAAATGGCTACTTACCAGAGCTTTTAAAAACCTACGCTATTTATATGGGAATTTGCTTGATTACTCTACCAGCAGTGAACAAGATTTAACATGGGTAGCCCTGTAGAAGTTGTGACCCACTGAGCTGATCACAACCCACAATCCACACATGCTCCTCTTCTGGAAGCCTAACATCATTGCTATTTTTCCAGTTCTAGGAGAGAAGGAAAAAACAGGATGTTTATCAAGGCTCTGGTGGACCGTGTTCTGCCTTGCAATTCAAGAATCACAAGCTATAATTCCTGGGCTGTTTTAGATTGGGCATTTGATCTGCTGCTTAATTTTGCATCCCTAAGGCAATATGTACTGGATGTGTTCTTTTAAAACAGAAAAGTTCCTTGTATACTTATCATGACATAGTCCATGTTTTTGGCTGCTTTTGGAACATATGTAAGGCAGACATACATATTTGCAAATAACTTTCAAGAGAAGAATTCCAGTAGTATGTGAACCAACTGTTAGGTTACGAATGCCATATAACAGTGATGGTGAACCTTTTATAGACTAAGGGCCCAAACTGCAACCCAGACCCCACTTATTTATTGCAAAGGGCCACGTCCCTCTGGCTTTCTAGTAAGAAACTCTGGCAAACTCTGGGCTAGGGCGACAGCATGTGTGCCCACAGAGAGGGCTCTGAGTGCCACCTCTGGCACGTGTGCCATAGGTTCGCCATCACTGCCATATACCGTAATTTACGTATAATGTCCCAGCAGACAGGAGACCATCTCATAATTAGCAGCTTGGACTATCACTGGTGGACAAACACCAGTCTTTTATTCAGTGCCTAGGATCACGCAGAAACAGATCTATGAAGGTAGAGAAAAACAAAGAGGTCCTTTCTTCCAAAGGGGGTAAATGGATTCTTGACTGAACTATTTGCACTGGTCCATTTTTATGCATCTTGGCTGCAAGTGGGTAAGTGTACCTTTGTTAATTTTACTCGAACTCAAAAATGATGAGGCAAGCTTACTGTTCTAGGACTTCAGTAGTATTGACAAAGACATGCTTCCCATAAGAGGGGATCACAAATGTTCCTTTCAGCTTTTTCTTTCGCCAATCTTCAGTTTGTCACAAACTTTACGAATTTCTCCAGCCTTAAGTATGGTTCATCTCGAACTCTGATAACAGTTACATGCATTTTAATAAAATAAAATAAAATATTTAAATTAAATTAAATTAAATTAGAGAACTCTACAGCAAGATGCAGAGAACTGTGAATTGGATAACTGTTTTTTTTAAAATTGTGCATTAAATAATGCAAAACTAGTTAAGTTTGTATTAAAGTGTAACTAAGCAATTTTTTGCCCATATAATTAAATGGGCACAGTCTAGCAAGAATACCTCCTGCCAAGTAATTTATAACCATGTTTTTATCTGGCTTTATATGGTTCATCTTGATCTCTGATATTTATTTCAGCAGGGCTTGCATGAGTGATCTTCTGACTAAATCGTGTCACTTAGCTTTTACATTCAGTATATGCTGGAGAAATTAATGTTCTGTTATCCTTTCCTGTCACACTTTTCGCCCCCAGTCCCCACTCCCCCTGTGACAATAATCTAGAGTCCTGTAACATAGTGTGTGCATTTCTTATACCAGAGCCTAGGTCTCCTGCTGACTCTTCAACATGTATAACTCCATCCAGTTCTGCAATTTCTTCTATGGAAGGACAGTTATTGATCACAAGGACTGAGCTTTCAGATGAGAAAGATAAAATTGCAGCATGGAATTAATGACTTGGCAGCTTTGGACATGTATACTTAATAAATAACTTCACCATCTAGAATGTGTATATATATTCCAAAAAAGCAGAATACAAAATAGTCACAGATTACACTGTCCTGACTGGCTGACACTCAGCACCAGCCCACATGAGGTTCAGTAGTACCTTGGGCACTCTTTTGCTCTCAGAGTGGGGGGAAAAGACATAAAAACATTGAGAGGCTAACCCGCAAGAACCAACAGCATAGAGTCCAAGTGACAACATGGCATTAAACATACTACTCTTTTGCCTTTTATTTTTCCCAAAGCAGTGGCAAGGAGTCCCACAGTATGCATCCTGGGGCTGACCCAGCAGGATTCTTCTTATGTTGTTAATATAGATGTGTTTGTACATTTTATGATTATTCTAAGCAACATCACAGCAACCACACGGTAGAACAATCCTCCTAATGCACTTTAACTTCTAAACTAACTGTTTTCTTAACCATATGACTGCATTATAGACTTTACAAGGCATCTCATAATATGCAACAGCTTTTAAGATGTAATGTGTCAGGCTATTTAGACTTGCTCATTCACACATCATTTAAAGAAGCTCTACAGCTTACTATGTTGAAAATTTACTCGTTCCTATCCATTTACATGTGAATGCCTATAGCACTTATGAACCATTTTTGGTCTGATTTAAATGTACAGAACTCCATACTGTTGTGGAACAGTTCTGGAATACTCTACGGAGTGAGATCTGTCCTGCTAATGGGGTCAACGATAGCAATCAAATCTGTGTTTCTAAGGAAAGTTTTATTCCATGATAAATTCGTCATCATATGATGTCAAAAAGACTCTTGGTAGATGTGTTCTTTCTTTAAAAGTTATTTAAGCCTCTTTCTTGGATGCAACCAAGCTAAATTAAGATGCTTAAGAGGTAGCCCTTTTCACACAGCTTCCAACACATATAGTCATCCAAATGAACCATCCATGTACAGCTCAATTTGAGATCATGCAAACAAAATGTAGGTGATTTCCTAAGGAAACGAGCAATCAATCTGCAGGTTGAAATTTAATTTAATTATCATCTAGTCAAAGCTAGCATATATATCATGAGCAGACTATAGTCTACTTATGCATCATATTACCATGCCATCTTCAGCATCTGCTTAAAGCATCCAAATAAGTAGTGAAGGAAACCCCACAGACTCTAGTTGTTCTGGCGTTTTAGTGTTCCTTGGGTTTTTCTTTTTATACACACTTGTCGTATACTTTTTATAGTCAACATATTCTCTGCAGATTTATTTATCAGTTCCATCACCTTGGTGATGCTAGATAGGGAGTTTATTTAGTTATGTTACCATTAATCCACATGTGTTATGAATGCATCTCTCCAGAGCATCACTCTTCTATTTGAGGCCCCTAAGCATAGCTATGCAAAGTTGCCATTAAAGGAACGGAATGAAGGACTTCTATTAAAACTCCCCGATGTTTATTGGAATTTCAACTTTAGCAAAAGAATAAATTGATTTTTTAAAAAAACCTTTATGTTTCATTCCTACTGCAGGATTTTTTCCCTTTTAAAAACCAGGCCCAAGCCATTATTTTAAATTTTGATTTAAAAAAAACAACACAATTTACACTCCGAAACCATCTCTCTGGAGATCTTTGTTTACAAATACCTGGACACCATAAAGTCAGTTATTTGGGAGAAGAGGTGAATGAGAAAGAGAAGAGAAATATGGGTCAATTTTTCTAGTATCACAGAAGAGACTTGCATCTGGCACTAAAACAGGGTCACAGTTTTTGAGATGTTACAGAAAGCAATTTCATGCTAAAAGATCTTTGTCTTTTTTTATTTGTTTTCTTAAAGTCTGAATAGGGAAATAAAAACCCTGCTAACATCTACTTTTACATACCTAAAATTGCAACACCAAAGGGTGCAAGAGACACAGATACTGTGAATAAAGAAGTAGAATATTCAAGTATGAGAGGGCGTATCACAAATGGCCACAGAGAAATATATATCTATAATAATACTGTATCAAACAGATGGAAAGGATGTGAAACCAGTAGTGTAGACACAAACCTAGCTGCTTAACCAACATTCTAATCAGACACAGTTCCATTGCTTCGTTTCAGTAGCTGCTTTTAAAAATGAAGAAATGCCAGTTCCCCAATACAGTTCGTATGATTTCCCCCCCGGCTTCAGTTCATATGATTTGCCTCCAACTACTTTCTTTAACTATTAGTTAAATAATTTATTGGAATCAGCTATACACTGACATAATTATCCAAGTTCAACAACATTAATAACTTAATTGACTCTTTCCTCTACCCATGTATATAAAATAACCCCACCCGCACATACCCTCTTGAAGCTGTGACATCTTTAGTTGCCTTTCTGTCTGGTACTCAGACTCTCCAGTTTAATTTAACCTGTTAATAAATTACAATGGGAGATGTTCCTTAATTCCATCCATCAACAAAACAGTAAAATGAGCAACTGAAGGCATTTAACAAGGCTCTTCAAAAAGTGGTGGATGGCCTTCAGGCACATGAAAGGTAAAAATGCATTGTATCATAGTACAGTACTCCATGCAAGACAGAGCAGAGCAACAATAATTGTCCAATGTAATATACTGCAATTGTACCCACATTAAAGCCAGTGTCTTCCTGCTGTAAATGGAAATCAGGCCATTTTCTGCATCTATAAATTATCTTTTCCCCAGGTTTTTTTATTTTTATTTTACGGTTACTACAGTCTTGGGATGTGACTTAATTTTAGACATGGTAAAGAATGAATTTTAACACCTGCTCAGAGCCCATTCCTGGCAAGAGCTCATGCCTAAATATTATTACTTCACACACTGCTAAATGAAGTAAATTCATAAGCCCTGTTTAGCTAGGGCTGCAGTGACATCTTCAGCGAGGGTAGCAAGCTGAGGAGATTCAAGCAGGTTGATGCTGCCGGAGGAAGAGACGTTGCTGAGCCTCCGTGGGGAAGCCATGCTGGATCTGCCTGGGGACTGCGTGATGATCTCAGCTCCATGGTCCACACGGGCCTTAGCATGCTCTCGGAAATTGAGCTTCTGGCTGTCAATCTGTGCAAGGAAAGGAGGTTTAGAAAGACATGATGCAGCTAGAGATAAGGGATGCTCCCCTGAGAAACGGAACCTTTAATGCCTTTAGAAAGCATCATAGATGGTTACCTGAGTAGGATCCTTAAAATGAAGATCATGCTTTTCTTTTCTACATTCAAAAGCACATTGGAGACGTAGGATCTGCCTGCCTCCATGAGACATTATGCTAAACCGTTTTGGAACTCATTTTAACTTCATCAAGGTTTCCTACAGATGTTTGCCTGAGCAGGGCTTATCAAAGTGACTTGGAATTTCTCTTCGGGTAAAAATTCAGTATGGATTCAGAGATTTGCAACCTTCCTGTGAGAAATTCTGCTGAGCATATTAGAGGAATTTTAATTTCCTTGACATTTTATTCCTGCGCTGGCCATTCCAAATTCACTTGTGCCCCCCCCCCCCCCAATGCTTGTTTTAATTTTACTTCTGCAATGCTTCTAACCTGTTCTCAGGCTATGCAGAGATACAGTCTGTGGCAGACTTCTCCAACTGAAGTAATTATTCAAACTGAATTTTAAAAAATATCTTATGTGTATTCCTT
>NC_056522.1:161676063-161712508 GCF_019175285.1 Sceloporus undulatus | reverse complement strand
CAAGGTTTCCTACAGATGTTTGCCTGAGCAGGGCTTATCAAAGTGACTTGGAATTTCTCTTCGGGTAAAAATTCGGTATGGATTCAGAGATTTGCAACCTTCCTGTGAGAAATTCTGCTGAGCATATTAGAGGAATTTTAATTTCCTTGACATTTTATTCCTGCGCTGGCCATTCCAAATTCACTTGTCCCCCCCCCCCCCCCAATGCTTGTTTTAATTTTACTTCTGCAATGCTTCTAACCTGTTCTCAGGCTATGCAGAGATACAGTCTGTGGCAGACTTCTCCAACTGAAGTACAGTGTTACCCCGGGTTACGAAAATAATTCGTTCCGCCGCCGCTTTCGTAACCCGAAAGGCTTTCGCAAGCCGAAACCCCATAGGCGCTAATGGGGAAAAGCCGCGATTTGGTGCGAAAAAGCGCCGAAAAGCACCAAAATTTCTTTCGTAACCCGAAATAACCTTCGTAACCCGGAACAGTTTTTTTCAATTGGATTTTTTCGTAACCCGGAAATTTCGTAAGGCGGCGCATTCGTATCCCGGGGTAACACTGTAATTATTCAAACTGAATTTTAAAAAATATCTTATGTGTATTCCTTTAGTAGAAATGACTTTTAAATAGTGGCTTGAAATCATTCATGTATGTGTTAATATATTTGTGCTTTGTGTCATAAAATGGACATACAGTGGACAGTATTCCTATACTGTGTATAGTGAAAAGTTTAATAGCTTTCCCCCCCCAAACTGTGCCCTCCAGATGTGTTAGACTAAATTATTTATCCTCCTCAACCAGCACAGCCATTGCCTATGCTGACAGGGAATAATCTGAACTCTAATGCAATATATTTGGAAAGTTCTAGTTTGCAGAAGGCTAGTCTAGAGACACAGAATAAATAAAGAAATGGAAATGCAAGGGTATCTATATTGGTCCTTAAGAATTATTTTTTCTGAAAAAAATCATTTATATTAGGACCAAGAAAAATGCCGCAGAAATTGCCAGCATCTGAATCTGTTGGGAACCTGAGTCCCTCTGCTTAGCATGGACACAGGCTAGCGCTGGAAACCATCAGAAATGATGCTATGAGGCCATTCATTTCCATTTCCAGTGTACTTGAAGTTACTGCATTTGATGACTGGCTCTTTTCTGCCATTGCTCTCTATCTAATTAGTAGTGGGCTTTGTTACTGCTGCAAAACATCGGTAGTTTTTTCCCCCTTCAACTTGGCCACATGAAATACATTGTGCTCTTTTTCTTTTACTGTGATCATAGAATCATAGAGTTGGAAGAGACCGCAAGAGCCGTCCAGTCCAACCCTCTGCCATGCAGGAAATCCAGATCAAAGCATCCCCGACAGATGGCCATCCAGCCTCCGTTTGAAGACTTCCAAGGAGGGAGACTCCACTACACTCCTAGGAAGTGTGTTCCACTGTCGAACAGTCCTTACTGTCAGGAAGTTCCTCCTAATGTTGAGGTGGAATCTCTTTTCCTGCAGCTTGCATCCATTGCTCCGGGTCCTAGTCTCTGGAGCAGCAGAAAACAAGCTTGCTCCCTCCTCAATATGACATCCCTTCAAATATTTAAACAGGGCTATCATATCACCTCTTAACCTTCTTTTCTTCAGGCTAAACATACCTAGCTCCCTCAGTCGTTCCTCATAGGGCTTGGTTTCCAGACCCTTCACCATTTTAGCCACCCTCCTTTGGACATGCTCCACAGTAATCACAATAGCATTTTCTTGCAGTTAACTGCTGTGTCTGACTTGGCCTTGCAGTTTCAAAACTAGAACTTCCTAGGCCTTTTTTGAGTAGCATCCATGAAATCAATAATAATAAATGACTGAGAAAGAAAACTGAAGGGCATGGTGGAAAGAAGAGCATGAGGCAAAAAAAAGGCTGAATGAATGAATAGAGGGAGAGAAAATCAATGAGAAAGAAAAAGAGTGGAAGTGGAGGGAAAAGGAAGGAGTGTAGGGAAAGGGAAAGAGTTTTGGAGGTGATAGTGGGGAGCTAAGAGATTTTTAATCATAATGAAGCTTGTACAATGGGTCCTTGGTATCTGCTTGGGTTTGATTCCAGGACTCTCCATGGATACCCAAATCTGTGGATATTCAAGAGCCCATTATCTATAATGACATATTAAAATAGTGTCCTTTATATAAAATGGAAAAATCAATGTAGCTTTTGGGAATATTTTGTATGTGGATATTTTTGAAGTGTGGTTGGGTGAATCCATGGATGCAGACTCCATAAATATGGAGGGCTGACCATATTGCTACTGGTAAAGAATAATTAGGGCAAAAGTAACAGGCCAGCTAAAATGTCCCATGGATTTCAGTAGAACAAAAGTTCATCTTACTTTATTAAGATCCAACCCAGTGTATTCACAAAGCCATGGATAATCCATGGAATGAATCTGTCAATAGGCAGGTGGTTTAGAAATGGCTATGGCTTACCTTGATGTTACCTCCTCCAGGTACATGATGAGCATTTTCAAGCGAACCAACCTTGGCATGGGCCTTTTCTTTAAAATCCAGTTTCACACTCTCAATTTTCACTCGTCCCCCACCTATATGTGGGGGAAAATGACACTGACAAAAGGGACAAAATTCTCCCACATCTGCAATGGCATCTACTATAATGAGCAGCTGGCATTGTACACCTCTAAATGATAAATCTTTGTAAAAACAAAACTTTTAGTCAGAATCAGAACTAAGAGAAAAAGCACACAAAAAACAAATCTGGTGAAAGCAAACCTCCTCTGTAGAATTTCAATGTCTATTTAATGCCAGTAATTCTGAACAGGAAGCTAAAAATTACTTGGAAGCAGATCTCAGTAAAAGCCAGGGCTAATATGTGTGTAATGGAGGCAAATGGGTTTGGAAAGCATATTAATATGTTTCTCACTAACTCCTTTTCAGCTTCCCAGTTAACTCATCTTGTTATGCTTTGTCCCATTTTAACTAACAAAACTTCAATTTTAACAATTTTGTTGGGCTGCATTTGGAACACAGTTAATGGATGCTCTCTATAATCTAATAAGTAGAAAATGAAAGTAGTATTAGAAAATATTTACTGGCAAATATGCTATTTTACCATATATGTGTTTAGGATATTTGTATAACTAGCACTATATGAACACATCTATACGTCCAGAGGGAGATATTTAAACATTTTGTCTCTACTTAACACAAAATGGTGGGAAGCACCCAGAAAAACTCTTCTGTTTCAAGCTTTTAAATTACTGTACTACAAAATTGGAACTGTTTATCCAATTTCTTTGAAAACAGGAAAGCTTTTATTCATTACATAAGAAGCCCCTTTTACTAAAATGTGCAATTTTTTTGTCCATTTTCATACTCATATTCTTTAATATCACTTATCATCAATGGTCATAGGTTTTCCATAGGTTCACAAATGACCCTTTACAGACCTGAACTTGAAAACCTCCCACCGATCAGATTTGTTGTCACCCAGCAAAATTGTATTTTTAAAACCTTTATGACCTTTACAGGACTATTCTTCCGTATTCACAGACAGCTCTTTGAAAAATGTGTTGAGTTTTCTGCAGTTCAAAATGGTATATAATAGCTAATACCTTTTTCATCAGTGTAGCATTAAGCAACGGATTAGCTAAGAAAAATTGTCGCTGGTTGGCATGCTGAAAAATTTAAAAAGCAGAAATCCTCCAAGCTCTTTCTACATGAATCTGAGTGTCAATATCAATGAACTCTTGAGTTTCAGAAAGATCTGTGGGTCATGAATTTAACAAAGAAAGAGGAGTGATGAATCTCAGAGCAGAATTCTAAGCCTGAGATCATTGTTTGCTATAATAAAACCATAAAGAGGTGACCCCCTAAATGCACAAGCAAGTGGTAGAAAATTGTGCTTATTTTTCTCAACTGTGTCTGCTCAGATTCCTAGATGGTTTGACAGCTAAAAAATGGTGTGAGTGTCTTGAAAGAGGTCTCTTCCTAGTAGACCTAGGTCTAGAGCTGAATCCTGACATACAGTCAGCTTACATAGGGATGCTGAGAAAGTAGTCCTGGGGGATGTTCCCACTTAAGATTTGAAACGATTTAAAATACAACGTTTTTAATAGATCCGATTCAAAATAACCCTGGTCTTATCCCGCGTTCTGAATCGCTTTTATTCTTCGTTCCCATCTGGTTTTTTAAATCAAAGTTTTTACCTGCAATCGTTCCTACTTGGCATGAAATCGGTGTTTAAATAAAGCAATTCTTCTCCTCCATACCTTATTTGGAGCTGTCAATCAATAGTACGTCAGAATGACGTAACGTTAATCCGGAATATTTGGAAGTGATTTATCTTTTGGCATCGTTTCCATTTCATTGACTGTTTGTGAATTGATGTATTTTTGGCGTTTTTTTCCCCCAAATGGACCAATGAAGGCGCTTAATCGCTCAAACGTCCTCTTCTGCGTCTCCCCATATTAACTGCCATAACTCAGTGCTAGGGAATCCTGGGAATGGTAGTTTATTATGGCACCAGCACTCTCTGGCAGAGGAGGATAAATGTCTCACAAACACAACAGTTCCCATAATTCCTTAGTACTGAGCCAGGGCAGGTTAAGGGGTCTCAAACTGTATTATTTCTACAATAGGTTTGGAACTACAGATGAGGGTTTTTTCATAAATTCAAAAAGTTGTTACTTTATAATTACCATATATATACACACACACACACACACACACACACACTCATATGCATATATATATACATGTGTGCAAACACACACACAGGGTTGGAAAATGGGATCAAGGAGAAGGCAGTCAGTTTAAGTGGGATAGAGACACAAGACAGAAAAGGGGAAAAGAGAACGATCCCAGCGTCAAAAGGCTGCAGACCTAAGAGAGAGGAGAGAGTGAAAGCCAAATAAAGCAAGAGACGTCCCAAGACAGCCAGGGAGAATCCCTTCAGAGAGCACAGAGATCAATGGGAGAGGCTTCTGGCAAAGCGAATTTTGGGAACCCAAGCTCTTTCCAGAGGAACTATGGGATAGGTTTTGCAGGACAGAATCCCCTCTTCATGTCTCCCAAGACAGCCAGGGAGACAAGGCCAGCCCCATCGCACTCCGCTCCTCCCATCCATCTAACCCGATTTCAAAGGCTGTCGTTCCTATTTAAATGCTCCGGTTCCTAACTCGAATCAATGGAAAAACGTAGGTCAGACCCTAGTATTTTTTTAACGCGCGTTAAATGACGAAAACTCGATTCAAAATTTTATTCCCCTCTACGATTCGATTTGTAGTGGGGACGATTGCGGGTTGCTCTAGAACTGTTCTAGGTTTAAATCGGATCCTAATAGGAACGCCACTCCTTGGATTCGATTCAGAACGTGGGGTTTCACCTAGTGGGAACATCCCCTAATAGAGCCTTCTGGTGTTAACACCAAGAGAGGAGTCAAATGGCAATGTGCAAAACGACACTATTTTGTGTTCTGTTCAAGCAGCTGTGAAATGTGGTGCTTGCACATGGGCTGCTACAGAAGAATGTGCTATTGCTGTGTAGTTTTTTTATACAAATACTTTACAATTAATGATTATCAAACTCTAATACTTACACCAGAATTATAAGTATTTTACACTGTGTTAATAGTTTAATAGATTGTTTTGTATTTTTAAAAAGAAAGTGTGGGGTACCGTTGACACTTATGACTCCCCCCTCCTCATGTGGCAATAGCAGTATCAAAGTGTCAGAGACCCTCATCTCTTACAAACTCACATCCGTATACACACATCGTTTTTAACAATACCTGGCCTATGACGGATATTCTTCAGTGAACCACATTTGGATGTCACATGGCTCAAATCTATCTTCTTGGTTACAATCTGAACCTGTTAAAATTAGAAAAGACACATCATAAACAGGAGAAAAAAAAAAAGAGAAATGGGATGTGCCCAAATTTTGTAAAGTACTGCAAGAGAAAAGATGATTAGAAGAATACAGTCATGCCACAAAGGAGGGAAACACCCAGATTAATACAGCAAGATCCCCATTTGAACAGTGAATGTAGCAGAACCGTGTTAAAGCCTGTTTATTAGTAAAGTGAAGATTGTAAATCAGGAAAATGAATGAGGTTATTTTCTAAGATGAAAGAAAATTGGCTTCAGTGCTGTGTGCTGAGATTTGGGGCTATTTTTTTGCCTAGCCCATTTTACTTAATATTTCCAGGATGTTCTGTCTTCTGTAGCTTATCTGGATTTCTGTTTCTGGACTTCCCGTGAAGTACTTTCACCAAGTAGTTTTAAATGAAGTTGTCCAAATGGCTAAGTACATAGTGTGGCTACTAGCTCACCAGCTGACTCTGGTTCCACACAAATTTCATTGTGAAGGAAAGCCTCACTATGGGAATGTGGGTGGAGCAAGAGCTATATTAATCTATCCTTATTTATGTTCCTTCCAAAGTTACTGCTACCACTTGGTGAGGCGATACTAGCAATGTATATGACTTTCTAGGGAAGTACACATTGCCAACCTTATTTCAAAGTCATGGAGAATAATCTGGTAGTTTAATCAAGCAAATGCGCTGACCACATTAGTACGCTCTAAGATTTCAGGGTTGCTGTATTTTCCTGCTAAGACTTGGGATAATTATGGATTCTGCAACACCCAATGTTTGTCATTCATTACCTCTCTTCTTTCTGGAACAAAATGCTTTGATTGTGTAGATGCACGTGTGTGTCCCTTCTGACTAAGACCAGGGAATTTGCTGTGGTCTGTGAGGAAAGATGGAGAGACCCACTACTCACCACACAATGCTGACACATCACTAGACCAAGGTGACACGTGAAACATTAGCAAGAAGGGAAGTAGTGCTCAGTAGGGAGACAAAGGGCTAGGCAGTGCAGAGTGGGATCACCATAGCTGGCTTGAGGTGCCTTGTTCGGCACCATATCTACTTACATCTCCTCCCCCTGCTGAATGTTTGATGTTATCCTTGGAACCACATCTGGACTGAACATCGCTAAAATCAATCTTCTTGTTTAAAATCCTAACCTAAAAGGAATTGGAGGTTAACGTACTATCAGGAGCAATCTTTTGGTCTACATCATGCCCTGTGGCCCTTCCTGCTGCAATGGAGAGGTGGTGGTTTGGTTTCAGAGTTATGCTGTCTAGTAAGTCCTTGGCCCTTACAAAACAAACTCTCTCATTAAAAACTCCTTATCCTTTTCTTTTCCATCTCATGTCTACTTAGGAAAAGAAAACAATTGCTTCTGATCTCTATAAGGCAACTGATATGCTTAAGGTGTTTGTTACAGCCACTCACTAACTCACCTTCAGCATGGTCATGAAAGGCTTTGGCCTCCATGCTACAATCTTGGCACACACAAAAAAGAGCAGGAACGATCCTAAAATGGCTATCTGAAATACGGCAAATAGCATCAGTGTACTGAAGACTAGTTCAGTGAGGCTAGCTTATTTATATATGATTATGATAGGAAACACCATTTGTGATTTTCATTGTGCAGTTTCTCAATTTTCACTAGTATACAACATGTCACACTATTTCAGATACAAGCTTTATAATCTTAATATACTGTGGCTCACTGAATGGGATTGAAAAAAAATATTCTTAGTATATTAAAGTACATTAATGACTTAAAATGCATGAATATTTGCATCAATTGGCCCAAAAATCTCAGAAGTGTTCTGTAGGTCACCATAAAATAACAAGACATGATAGTACTAGCCCCAAACTCTAAAACATTTCTACTTCTTCAAGTGCCATTTTCCTTTTCGTCTCTAATTTCCCCATTCCCACAAATTCTCAGAGTTTCACCATTCTGCTCTTGAGCTTCTTCTCCTCTTTTCTCATGTCCTCAGTCTCATTCTATGGTCTTACATGATCTCTTCTGTGAGCGCATAACAGTTCTCCTATTTCCTTTCTTCTCCTTTTTGCTATATCCTTTGTCTGCTGACAATTCCAGTCTGAGGAAATCATGAAAATGTAGATCTAAGCATCTTCCAGTGGGGCAGTATTTTCTTTGTCTACTATGCTACATCTTTCACTGCCATCTCCTGGAATGAGGACCATGCTTCCCTAGCACTCATTTTCTCTAGACTTCAGAAATTAAAATCCTTCAGGGAGGTTGACAAAACCCACTTCCTTGTGGCAATGTTCAACAGGGATTCTCTGGGATTAGGCAGTGCATGAAGAAAAAAGCTTATACAGTGATCCCTCCACATTTGCTGGGGTTAGGGGTGAAGGACCTCCATGAATGTGGGAAAACTGTGAATGAAAAACCACTATTCTTTTCAACTGAGAGAACACTTCTCTAGGAGTCTCCAGGTCCTCCAGTGCAACTCTATGATCAACATCTGCCAGAAGGTGATCATAGAATCATGCTGGAGGACCTACAAATGCCTAGAAAAGTGTTTTCTTTATGAACTTATAGGTTCTCCAGCATACTGTATATACTCAACTATAAGTCTACTTCATGTATAAGTCAAGGGCAAATTTTGGGGGCAAAATTATGGATTTTGATATGACTCATGGATAAGTCAAGAATAAAATTTAGGGGCATGCAATAAAGGATACAAAGGACGAAGTTTACTGTGTTCATACAGAAATGTCTTATTCATACCTTTCTAAGACCAGTTCCTCTTGGCACTCTTTTAAGAGGAAGCACCAAAGAGATGCCATTTTCCCACTCAAGCATTCAAAAAGGCCGTCTAACTAAAAGATTGTATGTACAGCGCTGTGCACATTTACAGCGCTTTATAAATAAAGGTTAATAATAATAATAAAGCAGCATCATGGTGGAAAGCATAGAAGGGGTTGGTGCTCTTTTTGGGTGCTCCCAGGATGAACTAAGCTCTTACCTTTTGCCACTCTACTCAGAGAAGGAGAAGAGGTAAAATACACTACTTACATTGACCCATGGATAAGTTGAGCCAGCTTTTTGGGATCAATTTTTTGACTTAAATTTCTAGACTTATACATAGTATATACAGTAACTCTATGGTCAACATCTGGCAGAGTTGCAATGGAGGACCTAGATATTCCTAGAGAGAACATATTAATCAACTCCACAAATAATCAAATCCACAAAAGTCAAAGCCACAAATGTGGAGAGCCAATTGTAAATATTACTGCTTACTTGTGGAGGAGAGTTACTATATTGAAAGAGTATTTGGCTACCTTTAAAGAGAGGCCACAGTGTGTGATGTGGCCTTTCCTTGCTCCTTTCCTTCTCCATTAAATGGATTCTTGGAAAGGTTTCCACCATCTGCATCCTAGGTTCTTGCTCCAGAGGGCATCAGAAGGAAAGGAAGTGGAGACAATTTACAGAAAGCTTCAAATGACTTCAAGGTCCTGTGAAAGTCTTCTTTAGAAGTACATTCCCTCTGGGCTGATGTTGACATACTCTGAGAAGTGTCAGAATAAAAAACTTTTTCTACTTCATTTCCTCTGCATGAGTTTGAGTGAAACCAAGGACTCCAACCTTCATGGCATCTATTTTTTCATTAGTGCAAAGGTTTGTTGTCTTAACCAAAGTTTACATCTGCAGTTGTAGTCTCCTTTGCTTTGTCCATCCTGTCCTGAATGTTTTAATTTTTAATTAAAATTGTTCTTGGGTGCCTCAGACTGCTCTGAATTCTTTTCTCAAGCATTTGATTCCTGCTTCACTCCCCTAAAATTATTTCCTTATATAATCAAATATCATAAGAAGCTTACTTAAAAGCTCCCCTCCAAAAAAAAAATCCCAGCTGGCACTTCAACACAATTTCAAGGGCGTTTCTTTGCCATTATTTCAACATGCCAGTAGAACGAATGAAGCTGAGCTTTCCATTTCATTAACCTTGAGTGATTGCTTTGCCACAAGGATTCTGTCTTACAATACTGGGAAAAATAGGGGACAGTGTAGTCCCCTTGTGTCAATTTGACTTCCCTCATGCACCACACTGGCTGTACAGCATAACAGCATTGGGATAAGGTTTGGATCAGGATTTGAAATCAAGGAAACATACCTCTGCCCCAGAGGAAGGCAAAGGCAAATCTCCTCTGAAAAAGTGGGGCTTTGATAAGTCATAGGGGCAGAGCTTAGCTGTTTAGAACTGCTGCACAGCAGAGGACACAATAGGATAAATGCAGCACAGCATAAGTAAAGAGGAAGTACAGGAAAACCTGGTTAATCTAAATGAATTTAAGTCTCTGGGACCAGATGAACTACATCCAAGGGAATTGGCAAATGTTATCTCAGAGCCATTGGCAATAATTCTTTGTAACTCTTGGAGAACAGGAGAAATCTCAGCAGACTAGAGAAGGGCAAATATTATTCCCAAACAATAAGTCTGACATCAATACTAGGAACGATTCTAGGCCAGATCACTAGACAGAGATTCTGTGAACATTTAGAAAGCAATGCCATTATCACAAAAAGTCAACATGGGTTTCTAAGAAACAAGTCATGCCAGACTAATCTGATCTCCTTTTTTTTAATTCACCAGCTTGGTAGACAAAGGGAATGGTACAGATATAGCATATCTCGATTTCAATAAGGCTTTTGACAAGGTTTCCCATTACATTCTTGCATACAAGCTTGTAAAATCTGGGCTAGACAATGGACTGTTAGGTGAATTGTTAGGGTACTCAAGAATGGTTCCTCCTCATCTTGGAGAGAAGTGACCAGTGGGGTGCTACAGGGTTTTGTTCTGGGCCCAGTGCTATTCAACAACTTTATCAATGACTTGGATGAAGGACTTGCATGGGCCCAGCTTTCCAAATTTGCAGTGACACCAAATTAGGAGGAGTAGCTAACACCCCAGAGGACAGGATCAAAATTCAAAATGATCTAAATAGATTAGAAAGGTGGGCCAAAGCTAACAAAATAAATTGCAACACAGAGAACTCTAAGGTACTGCACTTAGAGCAGAAAAAGGAAATGCATAGATACAGGATGGGGGGCACCTGGCTTAACAAGACTACATGTGAAAGGGGTCTAGGAATCCTAGTGGACCACAAGTTGAACATGAGTCAACAGTGTGATGTGACAGCTAAAAAGGTCAATGCAATTTTAGGCTGCATCAATAGAAGTATAGTATCTAGATCAAGGGAAGTAATAGTGCCACTGTATTCTGCTTTGGTCAGGTCTCACCTGGAATACTGTGTCCAGTGCTGGGAACCACAATTAAAAAAGAATGTTGACAAACTGGAGCATGTCCAGAGGACAAAATGGTGAAGGGTCTGGAAACCATGCCTTATGAGGAAAGACTTAGGGAGCTGGGTATGCTTAGCCTGGAAAAGAGACGGTTAAACAGGGCTATCATATCACCCCTTAAGTATTTGAAGGGGTGTCACACTGAGGATGGAGCAAGCTTGTTTTCTGCTGCTCAAGAGACTAGAACACAGAACAATGGATCCAAGCTCCAGGAAAAGAGATTCCAGCTCAACGTTAGGAGGAACTTCCTGACAGTAAGAGCTGTTCAACAGTGGAACACATTCCCTCAAAGAATGGTGGAGTCTCCTTCCTTAGAGGTCTTTAAACAGAGGCTGGATGGCCATCTGTTGGGGAAGCTTTGATAGAGAGTTCCTGCATGGCAGGGGATTATACTGGATGGCCCTTGTGGTCTCTTCCAACTCTATGATTCTATGATTCTAATTTTTTTCAAAGAAATCCCATGATAGGGTCCCCATAAGTTGGAAGACATACAATAACAACAACATGCTGCTGTGTCGATGGCAACAAAATTATCCCCAAAATCTTTAAAAAATAAACACACATAGGACATTGTACAGTTGGCCCTCCTTATCCACAGATTTTTTATCCATGGATTCAAGTATCCATGGCTTGAAAATATTCCAAAAAATATACATTCCAAAAAGCAAACCTTGATTTTGCCATTCCATACAAGGGACACCATTTTGCTATGCCATAATATTTAATGGGACTTGAGCATCCACAGATTTTGTTATCCTCGGGGGACCTTAGAACCAAACCCCAGCAGATAACAACTTCCTACTGTAACTCTCTTGTGTTTTTCCACCACTGCTTCTATTTCTTTTAAGAAAAATTACTTCCTCCATTATTTCTTTCTTATTATACAAGGAAAAATCTATTAAAGAGGGAAAGATAGCATATTGCACAACGTCATTTGATTCTTAGTGCTAAAAGCCTGTCAGCTAGAATCACCCATAGACTGAAAACAGGAAAACAGTACACTTAACCAGTTTGATTGCCACTTCCAAGAGCTCTACTGCCTGATTTGTAGATAAAGGGAGCTGTGGGTTCAAGTCTGCCTGTAAGCAGAACTACTTTTTCCCTAAAATTCTCAGTTACCCACTGGCGACAGAAATGCATTTCAAGGATGTTTTATCCATACTGTATTTCACAGTAAAATGCTAGCTGTAAAAACATGTCAGGGTTGAGCCACATCATCTCTTGTAAAGCATATTTTTTCACTTTCAAAAAAAGAGTTGGTAGAAGCAGTGACCTTAAAACACTGAAGACATGTGTTTTGCTTGCTTGTTTTTTGTTGCTACGTCAAAGCCTATACCTTAGTATACATTCTGGTGGCTCAAATGTTAGATGCCAAATGGTAAAGTAGCTTACGGCATTCTTGCTGTGGGTACTATCTCCTCCTGTTTATAGATGACCTAAGGGGGTTGTGTAAGTAACTTTCAATTTCATTTTCCAAACAACTCTGTCAAAGTGCTTGCAGCTGGCCAGAGAAATAGCACCTTGGCTTTTAGCCATTTGCAAAGCTAACCAACAAGGCAACCTAGTCTGAATCATACTAATGTTCATCAGTAGAAAAGATTAACTTATACCCATGGAGACATTTTTACAGATGGAAAGTTCTCACATGCAAGTATGAGCTTTTAGCACACAGAATATCAGGTACGTGAATCAGCCACAAGGCTGCATTAACCGTTCGCTACATTACACATAATATTGGATTCCAAATGTGAACTAGTATTTTTAAAAAGAGATGCAGACTGTTAACAGTCCAAACTTTCAAAGTGTTCTTCTTTTTTTGAAGCTCATATAAAATGTAGACTAGGAATGTTTAAAGTGGGTTTTCTTTCCAATATTTTTTCCAATAAGTTCTTTGCTTACTAGTGCACTATCTTGACATCTTATGCAACTGGAGTTATGAGCCTGATATATGCAGTCTACTGAAAGGTTTATGAAAATTCATGTACACCTCAGGGGCTATTCTCTTCTGGATACGTGTGCATAACTTTCAATGATAATATATTCCTTAGGGGACCAATTCTGCCATTCCTGTTGACTCCAGATTCTTTTTGAAGTAAACAGGACATGACACAGTCAATAGGACTTAGGTTTACTATGCACAGAAGCAGAAGGCCATTCTTCCCATATGCCTTTCTCTCTCATATATGTGTGTGTGTGTGCACAATGTTAAAACAAGGGCATCCCTCCCTTAGTTGGTATAGTGAAGGCTCCCTTTTACAGCTTTCTGAAAACATTTACTTATTGATACATGATTTAGCAAACTTGAGTTTCACCTATAATTTGACATAGTATTGTACAGTGGCTAAGAATGAGAGCTGGAAAAGTTTCTGGTTCAAATCACATCAGCTACAAATCCATCTCTTAGATTTTTGCCCCCCCACATACCATATGAGAATAACACTGCCCTCCCCATGCAGCAAGGCTTGGTAATGCAATGTAATGCCTAGTGTATAATTACAATGAATTCGTATTGCTGGTTTCAAATAAGAGGCCAACTGCCAAATGAAAACTTATTGTAGTGGGACTACACCATTCAGTGATAGAGTACATGCATGTCGACAAAACTGAGGTGAACAAACAGTTTGGTACATTATAATAAAATTGCCTGTGTTCCTATTCATTGGTTGGATGAATCAAAGGAAATAAATCCTGATCCCTGACTTTCTCACCTATCCTAAACCATGGAAATATGCTCCAGGGCTTATTAGATGTCACTGAAATGGAAAGTTGTAAGATGTGCCCACCAAGCATTTACCCACCTAGTAGCTTCTACAATTAATCTATTCCTGATGTTTCATGTTTCTCATCCATGTTTTCCATCCTCCAGTACAGTGGTAGCTGCAGAGATGAATGTGAGGTAGTAGTAGAAGAAGCCTAGAATACTGCGATGTCAGAAAATCTGTAAGTCTTACTAGTCCATTATGTCAGGGAGAGACAACTGTGAGGGAGTCGCAGTTGATGTTCTCAGCACTAACCACACATTTTGATTGCTAATAGTCTGGGACACACTCTCCTAGTGGCAATACATTTCAAAATATCCTTAGCTATATCTGAAGATAGCTGCTTATGTACTGATGAGAATGATAAAAATAAATATATAGTCATCCCTCCTTTTTCTCGGACTTGAGGTCTGTGGTCATCAATATTCACAAAGGGACAACCTCCATTATTTTTAATGGGGCATGCCCCCACAGCGCATACCCCACACGCACTCACAGGCACGCACCCCTTTCAAGACCATGGTGCTTGAATATTGGTGAGTCTCCATTTTTGCGCAGGGGTGTGTGTTCAGAATGGATCCCCCGCAAAAACGGAGGACCAACTGTAAATATATAGATCTGAGGCACACCCAGGCTTTCAAGAACCACCTTTGCCAGTTTCACCTGTCTTGAACACAAGTATTACATATCTAAGTGAAAAGATGTTTTATTCTTTGGAATTTGGAATTAGAAGGGTTTACATGCATCCCTACATTTTCATAACTGCATTTCAGGGAGAAATTCACTCACAGAGAAAGTAATACTCGCTGGAACAGCAGAATTGTCTCCTTATTTTCCTTGGGCCATCTTAAAAAATCATGATGGCCACTGGCTTACTTTTGAATGCCCTTTCTTACAGTCTTTTCTGATCTTGACAGAAAGCATGCCAGATTACATCTGAAACCCATCAGAAGCACCCAAGAGCAAAGGCCTTCAAGTTTTGTCAGTAATGGAATATTTTTATCTAGCAAACTTAAGAAGAAAAACAAACACTTCTCCTCTATTTAGGAACATAAGATATACAACTTCCTTCATCAGTACTAGGAAAGATTCTGGAGGAGATAATTAAACAGAGAGTCTGTGAACATCTAGAAGGCAATGCCATAATCACAAAAAGTCAACATGGGTTTCAGAGAAACAAGTCATGCCAGACAAACCTAATCTCTTTCTTTGATAAAATTACCAGCTTGGTAGATGAAGGGAATGCTGTGGATATAGTATATCTTGATTTCACTAAGGCCTTTGACAAGGTTTCCCATGACATACTTGCAAACAAACTTGTAAAATGTGGGCTAGACAAAGGAACAGTTACATGGATCTGTAATTGGTTGACTGGCTGAACTCAAATGGTGCTCAACAATGGCTCCTTTTCATCCTGGAGAGAAGTGACCAGTGGGGTCCCACAGGGCTCTGTCCTGGGCCCAGTGCTATTCAACATCTTTATCAATGACCTGGATGACAGAATTGGGAGCATACTTATCAAATTTGCAGATGACACCAAATTAGGGGGAATAGCTAATACCCCAGAGGACAGGATCAAGATTCAAAATGATCTGAATAGACTAGAAAGCTGGGCCAAAGCTAACAAAATGAAATTCAACACGGAGAAATGTAAGGTATTGCACTTAGGGCGGAAAAATAAAATGCACAGATATAGGATGGGTGACACCTGGCTGAATGAAACTACGTGTGAAAGGGATCTAGGAGTCCAAGTAGACTACAAGTTGAACATGAGTGAACAGTGTGATGCGGCAGCTAAAAAGGCCAATGCTATTTTAGGCTGCATCAATAGAAGTATAGTGTCTAGATCAAGAGAAGTAATAGTGCCACTGTATTCTGCTCTGGTCAGGCCCCACCTAGAATATTGTGTCCAGTTCTGGGCACCACAATTCAGAAAGGACATTGAGAAACTGGAGCGTGTCCAAAGGAGGGCGACAAAAATGGTGAAAGGTCTGGAAACCATGCCCTATGAGGAACGACTTAGAGAGCTGGGGATGTTTAGCCTGGAGAAAAGAAGGTTAAGAGGTGATATGATAGCCCTGTTTAAATATTTGAAAGGATGTCATATTGAAGAGGGAGCAAGCTTGTTTTCTGCTGCTCCAGAGAACAGGACCCGGAACAATGGATGCAAGCTGCAGGAAAAGAGATTCCATCTGAACATTAGGAGGAACTTCCTGACAGTAAGGGCTGTTTGACAGTGGAATGCACTCCCTCGGAGGGTGATAGAGTCTCCTTCCTTGGAGGTCTTTAAACAGAGGCTGGATGGCCATCTGTCAGGGATGCTTTGATTTGGATTTCCTGCATGGCAGGGGGTTGGACTGGATGGCCCTAGTGGTCTCTTCCAACTCTATGATTCTATGATTCTATGTAGCACTACATAAAGCCAATTAGGGACTCCTCAAAACACAGTCTACAAGTATCACTACAATGCCATCTGTCCTGAGGCATGGATTTTTTAAACAAGAAAATGTTGGGAACCATTTAAACATATAGCCTCCAATCGGCAATCTCTTGGGGTACAGTTTAGCAAGTTGGCTAAACATGGCTCACTCTGAGCCAGTAGCTTTTCCATCATGAAATAGTGATAGTTAATCAATTGCCTTCCTTCTTCCAACTGTTTAAGTTACATGTGTCTACTATAGGCTGAATTTTTCTTCCAGAGGACTGTAGGTACATAAAGTAATATATGGTATAATTTTTGACTCCTTTCTTTCTCCTGTCATACACCGGCCTTTGCACCAAGTGTAAGTTGCACTTTAACTTAGACGGGTTTGATTTCTTCCCCATCCCCATCTGTTAAGGAGGATCATTCTCATGGACACTCAGATCCACTATTCAAACTGGCAGAGTAAGTCTGGGTACAGAGGGAGCAAGAGATGATTTTAAATAGATTTCTTAGCTGATTAGTTTCTAATGAGACCTCTGCAGCCCTTTACTTCTAGTTTGATTTATTTAACATTCAAACACCTCTCACTCTTCTGGGAAAGGATCCTGGATTTTGGGTGCTGTCACAATGCTAGTCTGTTTGCAGGACATAATACAAGCTAAGAATAAACTTTGTGTTATTAGCTTAACAAATGCCTCTGGTAAAAGGAGAAAGTCTTCTTTCAAATGACACTACAGGATGGCACATCTGTATTCTTTTAGTAATTTTCTTGTCATATTTGCTTATGTTACTTTTTGGAGCATTTCTGCTCCTCTTTCCTTCTACAGTTACTACTGGCAGCATGGCAATTTCAGCTCAGGATATGAAACCTGGTTGCCTTCTCTATATTTGACTGGCAAAGCAGACCACAGAAAGAAGTTCTTTTCAATAGGTAGCGAAGTCAAACCAAAAATGACACAGGAGAACAAATTAATAGCTGGTATTATCAACAATGACTACCATCAGCTTTCCAGTGTCTGCAAGACTCTTTTTAGCTTTAGCAGGAGTTGACCCAGATTGAATTTGGGACCCTATACATGCACCACATGTACCAGAGGCAGCCAAATGATTTCAAGGCTGTTTTTTGTGAGTTAAGCATCTTGGATACCTCCTGGACAATACAAAGTGGCTGCCAGAAAATCCAGTGTTGATTCACTGGACCAAAGGAAGTGAGTCACTAGCTATCGCTGGTGCATGCTTTACCACATATTGACTGAGTACTCTGACAAAGGTTTTTTAGTATGGTCAAGTTACCATAAAGCTGGTTTTAAAAGCTATTTTCACAACCAGATATAGACTTCTGGTCACTTCTCTGTTGGTTTTAAGTTTTGTTATGTCTGTCAACAATTTAGGTAGTAAAGGTGGCCTCAGTTTTGCCCTCAGATCCACCCCAGTTTTATTGCTTCAGTTGCCCCCCCAGCCCTGGGATCAAAAGAGACACCAACCTGCCTTTAAAATACTAGACGTTAATGTCACATTACGATGCCCTGAAGGAATGTCATTTTTTGGAAAAAATGAGCAGGCTTCTTGCTGCTTCCAGTAATAATGATAGAAACCCTAACCCAGGCAGTCCTTTAAAGACAAAAATAATAATGGGATTACTGCAATGTCCAGTGGCATGAGACCACTTGAGCTCTAAGAGCTCAAGTAATCTCATGCTCTCAAGTTCTTTCAGTCCCACCACCTTCTCAGGTCTGCATAATGGTAAAAGGGACAGGACATTCGTAGAAGCTGATCCTCCTTTCTCTTTCTTTGTTCTCCTTCCACTGCCAGTGAAAACTTTCCTGTCCCAACAGTCCTTGAGAAATTCACTGCAGAGAGCTTTTAACAGTGTGCTGCTTTATTGTGTGTGTGTGTGTGTGTATGTGTGTGTGTGTGTGTGTGTGTGTGTGTGTGTGTGTGTGTATATATATATATATATAGTCCTTTAGTGTGTTCCGAAATAGCTTTAATTCTATAGCTTGCTTAGTTGCTTTTAAAAACAATTTTAATGTATCAAGCATTGCCTTTTTAAAGTGTTCTAGTTTTATAGTTAAATTGTTCTCGTTTAATATTCTGTAAGTCACACTGAGTCTCCATATTAGGGGAAAGACCAACTATAAATGAATAAAACAACAACAACAACATGGTGTGGCAGAGCTGACTGAAGAGTGTATTGTATTTGGTAGCTACTTGAAAAATGCTAGGTATCCTTTTATCAACCTCTCTTTACAGCAGGAACAATGGCGGGTGGCTTGCTATCACCAGGGATGGATGAATTTGCCAGTTACAATTTCACTCATTTTTTTCCAATATAGTATTAAGATCCCTTTGTAACATTTTTATAATTGTCTACAATTTTTAAAAATGGCATAAAATAAAAATGTATATGCATTTTTATGTGTATTATTCTATTATATATAGATATGCACATTTTTGCAAGTAGTTTGTCTTACTATAATCTTTATATTTTATATACCCTTTCTCACACTCACACCAATATATAGGTTTTCCTGGACTGTTTCTCCCCAAATATATAATTTTTTTGGTATGATTTTCTTTTACTTGAAGAACTCCATTACAAAATTCTGAAAGTGTGACTGCTGAAGGGTAACAGCATTCTCCTTCGCATATTGGTTCAGGAAGTGCCCATTGGCACTTCTCCAAACACTATCCAAAAGATCCATGCACCTCATTCCTAGCTGTGGCTTGCAATCCTGTGTTAAAAGCAAATGGGTCTTGCAACTCTTACAAGATGTGTTGTTACTCAAATAAACCAGGAGGGCCCAGATTCTGAGCAGGTTCTGTATCTTAAGAGTTGCATTGAAAGGAAATTCCAAGAGGCCTACTTTTTTTTTAGGAGAACCATATTAGTTCATCTTTCCCTTCTCATCAATTTTTAAAGGAAAGGGGGCATCTTAACAAATACTGTTATCCTGTAGACAACTGCTGGTGTTTCATTTTGATAAACACAGTCTCAGTTACTGTTAGCTTGAATGCCTTACCTGTCCTCCTTTCGGCTGATATCTGATGTTGTCTGTTGACCCAATTTTGGACCTGACGTTCTTGAGATCAGGCAGAGGCTGGTTGATGAGCCGTAGCTGCTTTGGGGTGGCTGGCGATTTTGGAGGCGTGCGTATGATAGCGACTTTCTTCTCGGTGGGAACCAGAATAGCAGATTTGGGTGTACCCGGAGTGTGAGGGGTTCTAGAATAGCTAGGGGTCCCAGGAGTGCCCGGAGTACGGGAGGAATAGCTAGGTGGTGTTCCAGGAGTGATTGCTGTAGATCCTGGAGTAGTTGGAGTTGATGTGCCACTCTTTCCTGTCCGGCTTCGAATAGGCTCTGATCCTGCATACACAACAGAGAAATACTGAAACCAAGATGCTCAGACCTTGTTTTCATAGGACATTGGCATCTAATGGTTCCTAAGGACATGTTATAGAAAGATTTAGCATAATTATAATCAGGATAAATATAATGCTAGAATTATGCACTCTGCTTTAAAGCTTTCTAAAAACCCTAGAAACATTCAAATCACAGCTACTACTTCCTCGGTAAGAAGAGGGCCACATTTTTTTGTGAATGAGAAACAATGCATTGAGAAAGAAAATTAATGTCAGCTTCCCTTTCCCCAAGGCTGTTCGTTTAAATAAAGCAGAACAATGGGACAAAACAGATTATGCTTGCATAGCTTTTTGTTTGTAATTCTGCTAAGAAAGCACACATAATAATAATAGGGTGCATCTACACTGTAGAAATCATGCAGTTTGATGCCACTTTAAGTGTTGTAGTTCCATCCTATGGAGTTCTGAGATTTGTAGTTTTACAAGGTCTTTAGCCTTCTCTGCCAAAGACTGCTGGTGCTTCACAATACTATGAATCACATGATTCTGTAAAATGGAGCCATGGTAGTTAGTGTAATCAAACTGCATTATTTCTACAGTGTAGATGCGCCCTAAGAAAAGATTCTAAATGAAGTTATTCCAAGATATCCAGATCAATTCAAGGCATTCTTAAATTGAAGCAACCCTCACATCATTCAATGGTACTTCCAAATAATATCTTAGATGTATGAGGTGATGTGATATCAAGCATATTCCTTTTGAAGAAATAAATGATTATTTATTTAATGTGATTCGCTCCCTACTTTACACCAATGACTACAAAATAAATCAGGTTAAACCGAGAGTCACTACATTTCCAAAGGTATCTGGTCATTTCTTTACAGCAATTGGATGCCCCTGGCCACCTCCAGCAGCCTGGCCACTATCAACACTATGAGCCTTATCACATGGGGGGGGGGAGCCAAAATGTAATGGGACAGTAGTGTCTTTCTCTCTTCACATGATGTTGTAGTACTTCTGTTTTTTTCCCAATGAAGATGGTTGTAAAAATGTGCCTTTTGTCACACTGGAAAAAGCTGTTTGACAAAAGGCATGCTTTTACAACTGTCTCCCCTAGGAAGGAGAATAGAAGTGCTATAACAGCATGCAAAGAGGCACAGAGAAAGCCACTACTCTCTCATTCAGTTTTAGCTTTCTTTTCACATGCAATAAGGCCCTAACACTCCCGCTATGTCCAAGAACAACTGATTTTACAGTGCTGTTGCAATCCATATAAAATTCAGGTGAGATTATGTACAACACAAAGTGGGAGAGTTGGTATGCAGAGCTCTGCACAACTTTAAGCAGGAGAAAGTGGGGGGATAGATAGATAGATAGATAGATAGATAGATAGATGATAGATAGTCAGACAAACAAGTTATAAGAGTGGCTGAGCCTGGCTAACTGTATGACTGAACAGATCCTTTATTGTATATGTGGGTATATCATACAATATGGATATGCTGTAGTTTTTTATCAGTTGCCTAAGGATTTGGGGAGTTCTATGGTGCTCACTGACATGGATACATAAGGGGAAAATTGAAAGTTGTTGATTAACTCAACTTGAGGCCCTTTTATACTATGCACTTATAGACCTATGATCCTACTTTATCTTTTGGCTCCTTTGTGTGAAATTGTCTTGGGGTTAGTAGTCTGGTCAGAGGCACCGCAAGAGAATTATCTGGTTGAGGATTCCAAGTGGCCTTCCCCTAAACTGCCCATCCTAGGATTTATTACAGTCGACCTTCCACATTCGCTGGGGTTAGGAGCATAGGACCCCTGTGAAAGTGGGAAAACCACAAATAAAAAATGCTACTTTTTTTAAA
Source organism: Sceloporus undulatus (assembly GCF_019175285.1). Classification (NCBI taxonomy): domain Eukaryota; kingdom Metazoa; phylum Chordata; class Lepidosauria; order Squamata; family Phrynosomatidae; genus Sceloporus; species Sceloporus undulatus. The sequence goes on along the minus strand of NC_056522.1, from coordinate 161,690,917 downwards.
CTTAGAGAACACCTCTCTAGGAATCTCTAGGTCTCGCAGAGCAATTCTGTGGTCAACATCTGTCAGAAGTTGACCATGAATTGTGCTGGAGGACGTACAAAAGCCTAGAAAAATGCTCTCTCTAGGAATCTCTAGGTTCTCCAGAGTGACGTTTGGCACAAGTTGACAACAGAGTCATGCTGGAGGACCTAGAGATTCAGAGAGAGACCATATTAATCAAATCCATGCATAATCATATCTGCAAAAGTCAAAGCCTGTATGTGGAGGGCCAACTGTACATGAAAGCATGGCTGTTAAACTGAAATCATAAATGCTATAATTTAGTACTGCAAAGGGGCTTTGGAATGGGGGCCAAAGGCTAGAAATAAGAAAGGGGGCAGGGGGAGGGCGCTGGTGTTGATTTTATGTACAGTGGGACCTCATCATCTGCGGGTTTGTCACCCATGGATGACAAGCCCTGTTGTCCCCAATGGCGGTGCAGGCACACAGCCATACTAGTGGCTGTGCACACACTGTGCTGCTATTAGGGACAATGGGACTTGAGGTCCTGCATTTTTTTATATCCACAGGGTGGGGGGAATCCAGTGCAGATCACCCGCCTATATGAAGGTCTTACTGTATTGATTTGAATGTACTGACCCAAATTTGGTCTACAAGGATACTAGCACATTTTTAAAATAATATTATGTTATTGTATAATTTCTGTATACATCTAGACACATATCCATCTCCTAAACCAATGAAAATAGGGATGAAGGCCATCTCCTAAGCCAATGAAAATAGGGATCCAGAAGTATTAAAGAGAGAGTTAGAGGCAAAAGACACATACTGGTGGTCCGTCGTGCTGATGAGACAGTGCTGTTCAGGGAGAAGGAATTCTCATCTCGTTCCCTGTCTGCTGATAGGCCTCTCCGAGTGGGAAGAATAGAGGATGGTCTTGGTAAAGAGGAACGCTTTTCAGGACTTTTGTTCACTCCATCCTAGTAGAAATGAAAGGCAATTGTTTTGTTTTAAATGAGACATGATTGAAAACACAGCTTTCAAGGTTATATTTCACTCTACACCCATTTCCTTCCAACGCCAGCTCCAAGAACTATGTCAAGGCAAGAAAAATCTGATCAAGATGGATAGCTGAATTTTCAAGAATCCAGTCATCAGGAGTGATATTTTGCATCCAGAAGAATCCAATATTAACTTCACCTCTCTTGCATCAGCCATTAGCAAAAAGTGTTAACAAGAATGTCAAAGTCAGGTGGCATAGACAGAAAAGAGCACTTTTGTGTAGGGGCTAGGTGGGAGGATTGCTGGCTTCATTTTGATTGTGTCAGTGTCAGCATAAGGCATTTTTATACTTGAGGCATGAAGTCAAAATCACACATCCATGCTCTGGACTGAAGCTAATTCGAAACTAACTCTCCCTCTCTTAGGCTGCTACCACACTTCAGAATTAAAGTAGTTTGATACCACTTTAACTTTTATGGCTCTATCCTACTGAGTTCTGGGATCTGTAGTTTGGTGAGGTATTCAGTGTGCTCTCTCAGAGGGCTCTGGTGCCTCACCAAATTACAAATCCCAGGATTCCAAAGGATAGAGTGGTATCAAACTGTTAAATCTGCAGTTAAAGTCATAACAAAGCTTCTTTAAATCTGCAGTGTGACTACAACCATAACGCACACACAGAGACACACATACATAAGATGCTTCTTTCACTAAAACTAAAAAGTATAATGGTGTCTGTGTGTATGCCTTCAAGTCATCTATTGAGTTACAGCAATCCTATGAATTCTACTGTATGAACTACCCAAGGATTCCTTTGCACTCCGACCTATAGTGAATGTCATTGGATCTTCCATGTATGACCTAGTCATGTTTCTGGCCACACAACTGCAAACCCATATAGGGCAAGCCCCCCCCTAAATCAAGGACTCAGCTCACTTCATAGAAAAAAAATCAACAACCTCAAACCCAGAGACAAACCAATGAGCTTTGACGTAGTCTCCCTTTTCACCAAAGTCCCCATAATGGATACTATGACACTCATCCAATAAATGTGTGAACATTGCCTTGCCACAAGCTACTTCCAATGAGACAATGGATTCTATGAGCAGACAGATGAGGCAGCCATGGAAAGCCCTCTGAACCCTGTGACAGCAAATTTTTACATGAAACAATTTGAAAAGCAAGCCCTGGAAACAGCACCAAAAAGTCCACAACATGCTTCCAATATGTGGATGACACTTTCACCATTTGGAGCAATGGAGAAGAAGATCTTACCATGTTTTTGAACCATCTGAACAACATCCACCTGAACATCCAATTTACAACGAAAAAAGAAAAGGAAGAAATATTACCATTCTTGAATGTCCTGGTAATCTGCAAACCGAACCAATGAATGAGCCACACTGTATACAGAAAGCCTACACATATAAACAGATACTCCAACCATCACCCAGGACAAAAAAAGAAGAAGAAGAAGCACGGTATAAATACTGGTAGATCACGCAAAAAGAATCTGCGAACCCCACCTCCTGGAAGATGAACTGAAACACCTAAACTGGGCTCTGCAGGCTAATGGTTACTCCAGCTCAGACATCAGAAGAGCTGCAAGACCCAGAAAAAAACCACAAGAGTGAAGACAAACAACCACCCAAAGGGAGGTATGTTTTACCATACATCAAAGGAGTCATAGACAGAATAGGGAACTTGATGAGGAAACACAACCTCCAAATGATCTACAGACTGACCAAGAAAATCCAGCAAATGCTGCACTCAGCCAAGAACAGAAGGGACCCTTTCACAGTTGGAGGAGATTACCACATACTGTACAGCTGTGGACAAGTCTAGAAACCACCAAATGGAGTGTTCAAACACGAATCAAGGAACACAAGAGTCACTGCAGATTGGGCCAGCCAGAAAAATCAGCAGTAGCAGAACATGTTATAAACCAAGCTGGGCATAAAATGCTATTTGAAAACACTGACATTCTGGACCATGCCAACAACCATCAGGTCAGAATGCATGGAGAGGCCATTGAAATCCATAAACACCTGGGCAACTTCCTGGGCTACCAGTCCTGAAAAACATCAAAATCAAGACTCAACACATACAAATGACTATAATCCAGGGTCAGGGGATTTGCCTGCAGACAATGGGTTGCTAATTAAATAGAAACACATATCCTCCCACTCTGAGGCCTTGCTATTCAACAACAAACTGATACCCAGATAACATGTAAATCATTTCCCCCAACCAAGGGTCACACAGTATACAGTATATACCCCACTCACATCCATGCCACCACCCTCTGAAGATACCAGCCACAGATGCAGGCAAATCATCAGGGATAAATTCTTCCAGAACACGCCACAAAGCCCCAAATCCATAAAAAACAATCAGAGGTAGGTTTGCCAGTTCCTTCTTCTGAAATTTGGCCTACAGCAATTGGTATTCATTGGTATTCTCCCATCAAATACTAACCAGGGCTGTCTTTTTTACACTAGATTGTGGCAGGCTCTGACCATCACCCTTGAGCTCTGCCGCAGTTACGTGTCTCATCCACAATACCCTTGTGCCTTGATTCTGCTGCTCATCCTCCATGCTTAGGATTGGGCTACATATCCTGATCTGCCAGATTTCATCAGGCTTCATCTCTGACCTATCTGGGGTTTTTCCCCCCTAGGCTTTGTGCAGCATACAACAGCTTTTCCACTGCCCTTGAGAGTAACATTTTTCAAAATGGAACTTAGCACCATGACAATAGTTATCCAAAATATGGGATTTTGCTGTTGCCTATAACCTGAGGTTGGCACAGGAATGGATCATATCATTCACCCAATTAGTTCCTAACAGATATAACTGAAGCAACATGGAACCAGACGCTATGGAAATGGCTCTGGAAAGCAACCGGAAATCACCTTTGCCCCTTTCTGAAATCTATAATCTCTGTGCTACCACTACCTTACCTGAACATCTGTTATTGAATATGGCAAGCAGTCTCTTGAGCCTGCTGAAGAGGGCCGTGTAATGTAATTGTCTGTATCAAGCAAAGTAGGTTTTTTAGCAGTAATTAGTGAGCAAGCTGAGCTGGGTCTTGAAGGAAGCAATGCTTTTGATCTAACCTTTGAGGCAGGAATCTTTGACAAAGAAGAAGTCTAGTTATGAGGAAACAAACAGAAGAAACACAACATGAAGGTGGACAGTGAAGCAAATGGAAAATGCATGCAGTATGGAATACAGACCATGAAATAATATTTTAAAAATAATAATCATATGTCCAAATGATATGGTACACATGAATATAAAGCTATTGCAAGGCTTGAAGAAATAATGTTAATACATTGGGCCTTTGGTAGCCACTGGGGTTTGGTTCCAGGACCCCCGTGGAATACCAACATTTAGTTCCAGGACCTCCCTGGAATATTAAAATTCATGGATGCTCATGTTAAATACAGTGACTTAGTAAAATGGTGTCCCCTTATAAAAAATGTTGAGAAGCTGGAAGGCATCCAGAGGGTGGCGACCAAATTGGTGAAAGGTCTGGAAACCATGTCTTTTGAGGAGAGACTTAGGGAGCTGGGTATCCGGAGAAGGGACGGTTAAGAGATGATAAGATAGCCCTGTTTAAATATTTGAAGGGGTGTCATACTGAGGATGGAGCAAACTTGTTTTCTGATGCTCCTGAGAATAGGATGCAGAAGAATGGATGCAAGCTACAGGAAAAGAGATTCCACCTAAAAATTAGAAGGAACTTCCTGACAGTAAGTGCTGTTTGACAGTGGAACACACTCCCTCGGGCCTGTTACAGACTGCCAAAATAAAGCTGCTTCGGGTCTCTTTGGAGGTATGCTATTTAAATGATGCATGGGTCCTAAGAGTCCAGAGGTCGCACCAAAGCCACACTCAATTCCTAAGTGCTGGAGTGCAGCTTTGGTGCAGCTTCCGGACTCTTAGGACCCATGCATCATTTAAATAGCATACCTCCAAAGAGACCCGAAGCAGCTTTATTTTGGCAGTCTGTAACTGGCCTCGGAGTGAGTTGGAGTCTCTTCTTTGAAGGTTTTTAAATGTCAAGGATGCTTTGAATGTGAGTTCCTGCATGGCAGGGGGTTGGACTGGCAGTCCACTTCAGATATCTTCCAACTCTAAGATTCTATGAGCTATGAAAATGACAAAAATTAAAGTTTGCCTTTTGGAATCTATATATAGTTTTTAAAAATATTTTCAAGGAGTGTATGGTTGAATCCATGGATAAAGAATCCATGGTTATGCAGGAAAGACTAATAATCTATTGACTATTTTTTAATGTCAGACATGGCTTTCATAGTAATAAATGAACAAAGAAAGTCGCCTTAGTCAAACCATTGAACCTATACTTCCTTGTATCAATTTTCCACATTATAGACTGGGGTCATCCCAGCACCGTTATTGAGACCCTTTTTATTGGGAGACACAAAAGACCAAATGAGAGGCCTTCTAGGTTTCAAAGTGCTTTAGACTGAGCCACAACCAATATGATAAAACCTGCCTCACTAATAAAGGTAAACATTTAGTTTTAAAGTATACTATTTCTACAATGTGGAAGATCCAATGCTAAATGTTGTAGTAATAATTTTTAAATTACGCACCAAAAGTGGCATCCTGAGATTCTTTGCTCACCTTGAGAGTGGGCAGTTCTTCTTCATACATGAAATTTTAATAAAAGATATAATGGTGTAATGTATTACAATTCTCAGTGACAAAAGGGACCAATATGCATATATTCTGGCTCAATTACTCTTTGAGATGTTGATTCTATATTTTAAGGGAGGGGTTAAGCGCATATTTTGAAAGAAATGATCCATTTCATATTCACCATAATGTTGTTCCCTTAACATTGTTTCAATGGAAATCTGAAAATATTTTATGATGGTGATGAAGGTGGTATTGATGATGACAATGTTTAAGAAAATGCACAAGTTTTTGTAAATCAAATAAAGAATAAAAAAAATCGACAAATTTGTTATCTACCATAGACAACATAGTGTAGTGGTTTGAGTGTTGGACCTTGACTCTGGAGACGAGGGTTTGAATCCCCACTAAGCCATGGAAACCCACTGTATGACCTAGGACAAGTCACACACTCTCATCCTCAGAAAATCCCATAATACAGTAGATTCACCTTAGGGTTGTCATAAGTCAGAAATGATTTGAAGGTACACAACAACAACAACCATAGATACATAAATCAGAGTCTCAACATTCTTTCTGCCACTTCACACATGGGGCAAACTCCTGCTTTGTCAGACACAGCTATGATGAGGAAGCTCCATCTCCATAGTTATTTTTGCCCATGCCATCCTCCAAAACCTCAACTTTTATCCAGGCAATTCCCCACCTGAAGGGATTCCAAGGCATTGCAGATCAGGGATGCATTGAGAAGGGCAGCTGAAGAGGCCCATTAGGGTCTTGCTGCAACTGCTGCTCTCCAAAGTGCCCCATGACTGCCAGGACATTACAGTTGTAATTTCCCAGTGACCCAATCTGAAATTCTTTAGTTGAGATGCTTCCTGAATTAAGAAGCAATCCATTCATTAATGAACACAAATTACAAGAGCATAAGACTAGTTAACAATCTTGTAAACAGGGAACAGGATGCCACCCAGTGTATACTTTTAAATTTTCTTTTTTAAAAAATTAAAAGGCCAGGTACAATCCATCTTCACAGACGTACATCCGCTTGCAGAGGGAGAAACTGGTATAGTTACATGTGAATTTTCTCCTTCGTTTGTTGGCATACATATATGTATGATGGCTGTGTTTGTGTGATTTCAAGCTGTTTTGCAACTTGTGGTGACCCTAAGATGAACCTATCATGGGGTTTTCTCAGCAAGATTTCTTCAGAGGGGGCTTGCTATGGCTTTCATCTGAGACTGAAAGAGTGTGACTTGCCCAACATTATCCAGTCAGTTTCCATGGCTGAGTGAGTATTTGAACCCTGGTCTGCAAAGTCCTGGTCACACATTCAAACTACTACACCACTCTTGCTCTATATGCATGCATACTAAGGGGAAATAGGATCCTTACTGCATCCTATTTGATTAATTTATATATTTGCAATTACTTCTATTTTGCTCAATGTTGAAGGAGGACATAATATCAAAAACCATTGTCCAATATCCTGTTCTCAGAAAACAGACAGAAGGGAAAAGTCTAAACTGGGAATGATATACAGGAAGCTGCTTTCTTCCAAGGTTTTTCTCTCACCCAGTGTTGTCTATGCATCTCTCTTGGGTGTCGGGCTTAGAAACATCCTAGATCACCTGCTACCTAACCCTCTTAACTGCAGAGGAGACAGTTTGAACCTAGGACTGTATGCATTGAAAGCAAGTCCTTTACCACTGAGATACTATATTTTATGCAGATGAGCATAAGATGAGTATACTTAATTATGGAGATGTCCCTTGGCCCAACTTTCCAGACCACCTTAAAAACCAGCAGCCAGATTAAGTGAAGGAGGTCCATTCAGCTTCCAACTACGGTGCAAGGAGGATGAGATTACCGAATACAGAATAGTTACATATCTGTAACATTAGGTTACGAATCCGTAACTGCAATACTGAATGCCAGCTGAGTGTTTTATGTGCTTATTAATTATTTCTTGCTCAATATTTCTTGTCTTATTACCTCCCTTTCTCCAATAGCGTCTACTCTTAGTACATAAAAAACTGCAAGTGAATTCCCTTCTCTCCATTTTGAAGCAAAATGGAAAAAGGAGGACCATAGACTGTTTCTTCAAAGAAACTTCAGCCCATCACTACTCTGCCAGGATTTGCTGTCTAAGCCTCTGAAGCAAATCAGTGGCCATCACCAAACCTTGGAGCAGCAATTCAGTAAATAAATTGTGTGTTATGTATGTATTCTTAATAGATTCCTTGATAGTTTCTTTGTTGTAAGCCCAATCATCTGTTTCATAAAACATGAATATTAAATTAAAGACTGAATGATGTCACCTCCTTTAAAGTGAAAGGTTTAAATGACATGGATAAGCTAATTCTTGTGGGTCTTGGTTAGATATTGAACCTAAATCTCTTCCATTCTAAGTGAATCCATCTTATGTTACTTCATCATTTTTTGATCTATGGTTAACAATCTGCCTGAGAGTTGGTAGGAAAATGGGCCAATAAACTGTTTTCAAAATTTCATTTTGAATGAGTTCACCCACACAAGATTCCTGGTGGGCAAGTATTATCCAAGAGCATTGTTGATAACAACATGTTGTTGTCGATTTCAGCAGTAATCTAAATACTGGCAACTACTTAGTGCTGAAGAAATGGTGATCACTGCCCTCCAAAGAAACAGTCAATGTAATTAAGCTTACAATACTAATTATGTGAGTCTGAAACTATTATTGCTTATTTTCACATAACAAAACAAAACATAGCCCCCTCTTTTTTGATCCATTAAAACTACAATTCACAAATTGGCCTCTCTGGACCAATTTATATACACTATTTATACAGATGGCTAAATATTACACTTAGATGTGGTTGTAGTTGTTTTTCTGTGCCTTCACATTGACTTTGACTTATGATAACTCTCTCCTAGGTTCTTCTTGGCAGGATTTATTCAGTGGATATTTTGCAATTGCTTTCCTCTTAGACTAAGGGAATGTGACTTACCCAATGGGTTTCTATTGGTTTACCGCATTGACTTTGCTTCCACAATAGACTCGGGATGAAACTTTAAGAAAGTGGATCTTATTGCATTTCCCTGTCGCCAAGGAGTATACAGCCTGTTTGCAACCTGGGCTTCTCTGGGACTCTCCTGCATCTTTTCAAGAACAGGATTTTCCAGTTCTTGACAAGATGCATCAGAAATCCAGCTTGCAAACAGGCTGCGTACTCACTGATGACAGTGAAAGGCAATACGATCTGCCTTCTTAAAGTTACATCCCACATCTGTCGTGGGAGCAAAACCAATGTGATAAACTCCTATGACTGAAGGGGCATTGAAACCATGGGCTACCAGACTCTACTCCAGCACTCAAATAGTACTACACCATAATGGCTCCTAGGTGTGTGCGTTTTTTATGAGTGTGTAAATGACAATGTATTCTGTAGCTCAAGCTTTAAACAAACGAATTAGAGTAACATTAATGTTCCAGGTTCATATAGTAGGCCTTTCCAAATCAGTATAGCTAAAAGGTGTGGGAAGGAGAAGAAGAGAAAATAAATTATGCAGATAGACAAAAAGAAAGGAGGGAGGGAAGGAAGGAAGGAAAGAGGGAGGGAAAAGAAAAGAACCTTAGGCACCCAAAACACTGCAGTGAGAATAAATTCCAGTAGAGGAGCCATTTTAGTCTGTAACAGCAAGAATAAGGATAAAGGTTGTCAAGAGCCTGGGGAGGAAGGGATTGGGCACTGTTTACAAAGCAGGATTAAGACAGACATGATGACACAGGAGTTTATCACACAGGAGGAATTTCTCTTAATTTCGAATGAAAAGAAAGTGGAGCCAGAACGAATTCACGTGAATTCGCTAGTTCAGCGAATTTACGTGAATTTGAATTGCATTCGAACTGACTTCCCATTGCCTGAAAAGAGCTTGCCATTGCCCAAATTTGCGTGTGGTAGTCTATCATGCAGTAACGTGAAACCCCATGATTGCGTTCGGATTGCCATTGGATTATACTTCTAATTTCTCTTGTCTGATAAACTCCACAGGTGATGGGACACATCTGAGAGTAGGAATGAAGAAAACATTTTAAGTGTCTAACAGCTCAGCCCCATTATTATTTTCTCTGAGGTGAACCCATAACTCATTGTAATTTCAGAGCCAATTCCTCTAATCCCTGATAACAACAACGGCAACTATTACATGACATTTTGAGACAGCTCTCATTATCAGAGAACTGTCTGATCACCTTCATGCCAAGGTCATTTTCTAAGGTTGGTTTGCTGCTGGAAATCCATCACTCCAATTCAGGGGTGTCACTAAGGGGGTACAGGGCATGTGGACAGCACCAGTTGACACCCTAAGCAGAGAGTGACACTGCTGCTCTCCAAACATCTGTCTTTTGGCAGAACCAGGCTGTGGTGTTTGCCACCTACACGTTAACTCAACACTGGTTTTGTGTGTCTACTGTAGTTGTGACTAACTCATAAGATCCTGACCATTATTCCCACCATGCTGAGAGACAGAAACAAACTGGTCTAAAACAGTGCTATTAGACTGTGTGTGTGCATGTTTTAAAAAACGGTGATTGTACAAGATTAAGGGGACTGACCCAACAGATAGCTCAATAACTTCTTAATAATTTATCAGTGTATTAATTTCCCACTGTACAATAGATAGGAAGTCTTAATGATCTATGACTAATTCAAGAATGGAAAATGATGTTTCAAGTTGGCAAAGAAATTCTTTGCAGAAAAGATGATAAAACCACTGGAAGCACAGCAAAAAGGGGAGCGAGTAGACATGAATAATAAAGAAGACAATTTTACTCACTGAAAGTTTTTCCTTTGCTTGCTTAAACATCCCAGGAGTTTGATTCATTTCACCACCAGCAGCTATTAGATACAAAGAAAACAAAATGCTCATAACGGTTCAAAGAAGTAATTTCAAGCTCATCTGTAACATATCCCATTTGAATTGCCATGCAATCTTTTTTTAAAAAAAGAACAGCTTTGTTATTAGCAATAGGTAACAACAGCAACACAAATTGCAATGAAGATGTCAGAAGATAATGATCTTTTGTGTTCTCTGTCCTGGGTAAAGAGGTTTCACAGATTTCCAAGGGACCTTGTCAAGTGGCATCATGCAGAAATCTTATCCAAGCAACTCACACCCACAGTACCAAAATATCATCTTCTGTCCTTTTCAGTAAGATTAGGGATGGGGATGAGATATATACATAGGCTGTGTGTGATAGCCTTTGACCAGAGACAGCACCCTGTACAGTTACCATGGCCTCAGTTTAAATGCTAGTCCCACCTAGAGTAGACCTATTATATCAATGGGATTCACATGCATGTCAATTTTTTATTCAGCAGCTGATTCAATTAGTTTGCACTAGTTGTGACTAGCAAGTAAATTTAGGCTCACGTGCCTTAAATATGGTTTTACAGAGGATAGAACAGAACATAACGCAAATAAATACCACTAGAAAACTGTTTTTTTAATGTTGCATTATCACAATGTTTTTGAAAAGTCACTTTCACCTACACAGAGAGAAAACTGCATCTAGGCCTATTGTAGTCTATGCATTGCTGCAAATGGCCCTTATGTTCTGCCCTCTTGATTGCACAACATGGGGTTTCCATAATTTTGTGTATTGGGTTTACCTCTGACATGGTTTTGGGAGAGAATGGACCACAGGACACCTCAATGGAGGAATTCAGTAAGATGATGGAAAGAGTGATGTTCATATGAGGGCTAAAAGCAGGGCTGGACACACATTGCAAGCACCCAAGTTTTTGTTTTTGAATGATTTCCAACCTTCCCTTGTTGACTTTGGAGGTCCTGGATGGGTCTTCTGTTTAATTACATGGAGGCTTCTATTGGCACTCAACTGTACACAAGCAGAAGTTCCTTTCAGAACAACCTCACCAACAGGAGAAAGGTAAGGACTGAGCAGCCAGAAATGGTGCGGCTGGTGCTCTTTATCCTTTAGCAGGCTCAATGTACAGCTATTATACTGATTATTGGATGCTATGAATGGAATCCAAAGAAGCACAACTGTAATAGTGGGGTTTATAAAGATTGTACTATGACAAGTAGCTTTCTGGAGCAAGAAGGCTTAGCATTCCATTCACAAAATTATCTCAAATTTGAGTTGAGGCCAGCTATGACAAATATCCATTGGTTTGAGAAATGCAAAAATTTACCCAGGTTGCTCAGGGCTCCATTGCTCCAAAGCAATAGATCTGCTGCTAATGTGACTAATTTTGTTTTTCCATAGAAGAACCTCAGTTAAATAGCCTCCTACTTCAGATATGTGCTAAAGACGTAGGGAGAAGGGAAGGAGAGAATGGAAGGTCCCACCTGTAAATAGGTTACACTCAGCCCAGGTTGCATGTGCATTTTTATCAATTCTATTATCATTAGTTTCCACCAAATAACAGGTTATTCTTGAATCAGATAATCAGATTAACATCCATTGCTATAACATGAGGAAGCCTTTCTTCCTGACTCACCTGACAACATAACAAGTCCTCCATCTGAACAACAAACCTGGATCATGACTTTGCCCTGTCCCTTGGAGCTTTGACTAACAGCTTAATCATGCAAGAAACATTTTTAATTCTGGGCCGCACACCATGAATTTCAGGTGAGAAAGACAAGCCTAATACATGTTTGTCTCAGTTCATAGCCCAAGCTGATGCTTCTTGTCTGGCCTGTGATATGAAGGCTGTGATGTCACAAAGGAAGCAAGGGTTTACATTTTCAACCAATCAAAGAGTGAAATACAAACGAAGACTATGTTCACTCAATGACAGTGATGATTTAAAAGGCTTTCTTCAAAGTTTCAAAGCCTTCTTTTCTTTTTCATGTTGTGTTTCAACAAGAGGGAGTAGGAACTTAGAATCAACATCTGTAGTAACTGCGAGTATATGGGTAGACATGCTTGCATGAAGTAGCTTCAGAAAGCTTGCTTTTCTCCAAGCCAAGTTCTAATATCCCCATTTGTCCAACCAAACCTACTCAGAAAGAAGTCCCACTGATCAAGTCAATAGGATTTCTGTCCAAGAAATTGTGTTCAAAATAGTAGTTATAAAAATGGTATGGATGTCCATCTAAAAAATTAACAAAATCTATATATATATGAATTAGATCATTCTTAACTTTCTCGGATTTGCAATTTTCCCTTCCTTCTTCGAAGTTCAGTTTGAAAACTTGAGGCAAAGAAAGATAGCCATCTACGGTTAGCATTGTGGTTCCAACCCACATTTCTCAGCAGCCCAGATCTTTAGCAGGAGAGGGGAAAGCATTGCAGATATTGCTATAGATGTAGTTTTAAGTGAGGATTTGTGGTGTTTTTTTCTAAATCTCTGCTTCTGAGCTCACTGTTTTCCCACTGCTGCTGCTGTTGGTGGAAAAACAGCAATCTCAGTGAAGATCATAGGACTGTGGTTAAAGTTTTTTCATCCCTGCACAGTAATCCCTAAATTTCAGAGGGCAGAAAGGTTTAGAGCTCCATATTCCTGTTAACTGAGATGCATGTGGAACAGTGTGCCTGCGTATATGCTCAACGATGTAAGGGGAGAAATGTGCATCCATAGGAAATATGGGTGTGTTCACCGAGATGTGGAGGAAAAAAAATGCCCTGCAATCTCTGTCAATACTAGACCACAACCTACGTGAGTGAAGATTGTGCACCCCTGATTTCAGACACCAGAAAATTAAAAATGGCAAGACTTTAGAGGCCATCATAGCCAAATGTGAGTTTGGCTTAACAGAGCCACATAAAGTTCTCAGGCCTGTTACAGACTGCCAAAATAAAGCTGCTTTGGGTCTCTTTGGAGGTATGCTGTTTAAATGATGCATGCATCCTAAGAATCCGGAAGCTGCACCAAAGCTACACTCCAGTGCTTAGGAATGGAGTGTGGCTTTGGTGCGATCTCCGGACTCTTAGGACCCATGCATCATTTAAATAGCATACTTCCAAAGAGACCCAAAGCAGCTTTATTTTGGCAGCCTGTAACAGGCCAGTGTATCCTTTCTATGCTAGTGTCTCTAATTTTCCTTCCACAAGAAAACAACCATTTCCCTTCAAGGGCCATAATCATAGGAAGCGATGAGGTGGCATTTTTCTTGTATTTTCAGTTTTAAACCCCCCCCCCCCGCCCCGGACTTTCACTTAGAAGATGAGCTGGCATATAATGACATACAATTCATCATATACACTTTGCATGTTGAATTTCAAGTTCGTATAATCCTCACACTTTCTTCCTTTCAAAAGTAAACTGCAAGATTTTAGTGTCTGGGCAGGTCTAGTGCTGGCATGACTTTTGCATGCAACAGGAAACCATGGTTTCCAGTTACATCTGAAACAGACCTTGGCAGTATAATTGGGAAAGATGCTAAAGGGATTTCAGCATTTATCACATACTCTCATTGCCCACTCAAATGTGAAATTCCAGAACTATAGCATTTGTACCAATGAGTACAACGGTACAGTCAGCCCTCCTTATCCACGGATTCTTTGTCCACGGATTCAAGCATCTACGGTTTGAAGATATTCCAAAAAAGTAAAAATTCCAGATGGTAAACCTTGATTTTGCCATTTTATATAAGGGACACCATCTTACTCTACAATTGTATTTAATGGGACATGACTATCCATGGATTTTGGTATCCACAGGGGTCCTGGAACCGAACCTCAGCGGATACCAAAGGCTCACTGTACTGGGAAGACTGACAAGCAGAAGGCACTTGTTCTTAGATTAGTATTTACTTCTAAACTGTAAAAACCAATTTATTTTCACTAATATTTAACATGATTAGACAGCTTTAAATGGATATAGGGGCTGTACAAACAGCCCTGAAGGGCAGTCTCCAGCCACCCTTTCTTCAGCTGGATCAGGGCCACGGCAACCACATGCTGTGGCCTTTCCAGGGTGCAAAAAGGAGATGCAAAAAGTGGCTCCTTTTTGCACCCTGGACAAGGCGCCATAGATGTGGAGGCATGGCTATACAGTACAGTGGTACCCCGGGATACGAATGCGCCGCCTTACGAAATTTCCGGGTTACGAAAAAAATCCATTTAAAAAAACTGTTCCGGGTTACGAAGGTTTTTTCGGGTTACGAAAAAATTTTTGGTGCTTTTCGGCGCTATTTCACACGAAATCGCGGCTTTTCCCCATTAGCGCCTATA